>NW_023178529.1:0-10181 GCF_002007445.2 Ailuropoda melanoleuca
GGGGACCCAGTTACAAGCCCCCAGCATTCCCCACTTCCTGGCCTTTCCCATACCGCCTGGTCTGCTCCATGCCCAGGGTCCCACTGAGATTCCTGGCCTCTGTGCTCTGCCGGCAGTTGCAGGTGATTCCATTACCCAGATACCTCAACTAAGCAGGGAACCGAACCCTCACCCCCCACCCCCGGGGCCAGGCCTCGCCCCCTCGTCATCTCCCCTCCTGGGCCCACTATCCTCACTTGCCCCGGCCCCACCACGAAGATGAGTGCCATGGCGGCCACAAAGCCTGTGAGGAGAAGGGCGCTAGCTCCTTGGAACTTCCACCTAGGCTGCCACAGACCTACTGTCCCCACATGCCCGACGTCACTGACTCCCCCCCATTCTGGCTCACACTCAATCTCCGGGAAGGACTGATCTGGGGACCTACCAGTTGAATTCAGGTAGCGAGAAAGCTCAGGGCAGAGAGAACACGACCGCCTCAATCGACCTCAGCTCTGCTCACAGAACAGGGGCGGCAATGCGCATGCCCAGCAACAGTTGCTCAGGGCAAGGAGCATGCGCACTGTTCTCTCCCAGCAATGAGCATGCGTGCAGAGTTGGGCACGTGCAGGGTGGGTTGAGGTTTTCCCGCCTGTGCGGCTGCAGAGACTCACTAGCACAGGGTCGGCCCAGGAGAAGAACAGAGGCTTCGACAGTTTGTTTTTCAACACACCAGTCTATGCATCCAGATACTTTGAGGACAGACAGCCCCACTTTACCCTTAGTGCACAAGGTGTCTCAAAAAAAAAGGGGTGGTGTTGAGACAGAAATAGATGTGAAGTATTTTAATCTGAGTTTCATACGTGCTTTGATTTGTCATTTCCTCCTTTGCTTTGGATGTTGTGTCACACTTGAATGAATTGGCTCATTCAAATACAATAACAACCTGTTTTCTTTACGTTTTTGTTTGTGCTACTGCACATTGAAATCTCTGCACTGGTAGCTCATTTCTCTCTCTACAACTGTGTTCATTCAGTCCATGATCGTTTCAGAAATACCCACAGATTCTGGTTTTGGGGTTAAGGCTCAGTCCATGGTCACATGGCATGCAGGAGTAGTGTCTATGCTCCTCAAATTCTGCACTTTCCAAAAAAAAGCCAGGCAACTTCCAAGCAAAGCTGTCCTTATCCCATAAAGGGAGAGCTCACCTGGACAGAGCCCTATTCAATAGAGTCTTGGAGGTGGCAGGGCAGGAGGGATATTTCTTCGGATTTTGAAGTCTGGTATACAGCAGATGGTTCAGTGTTGAAGGAGGGTGTGATTAAGATTGGGTGAGAACTATGATAGCATGGTTTAGGTTTGGAGGACACAACAAGGGACGAATGTTTTTCCTAAAGATTTTTATTTATTTATTTGAGAGCGAGAGAGCACAAGCAGGGGGAGAGGCAGAGGGAGAGGGAGAAGCAGACTCCCCACTGAGCTGGGAGCCCGACGCGGGGCTCAATCCCAAGACCTGGAGATCATGACCTGAGCTAAAGGCAGATGCCACCCAGGTGCCCCACAGGGCAAGAATTTTAAGACTAAAAGTTCAATGTTTCTGGTGGTTGAAAAAGGTCCTGGGGAGCCTGGGTGGCTCAGTCATTAAGCGTCTACCTTCGGCTCAGGGCGTGATCTCAGGGTCCTGGAATCGAGACCCGCATTGGGCTCCCTGCTCTGCTGGGAGCCTGCTTCTCCCTCTTCCACTCCCACTGCTTGTGTTCCCTCTCTTGCTCGCTGTCTCTCTCTCTCTCTCTCTCTCTCTCTCTCATTCTGTGTAAAATGAATAAATCAAATTAAAAAAAACTACAATGAGGCAGCATGCCACCTGATGGGATTCCGGGTCCTCCTTCACCCCAGAGTTCCAACCCTCTGGGCGGTCTTGCCTTGGCCGAACTCCAAGGAGAAGTGGACCAACTCACCTGGCAACTCATCTGGCCTCGTTAAGCATTGCAGGAATCTGTAGTCAGCACCTGTTCCAGTGAGCAGAAGGGAAACCCGGCCACCTTCCAGGAATGTCCATGAGGAATTCCACAGGTTGGGGATCTCTCAAGGGGGGAGGTCCCACAGGATAAGAGCCTCCTGAAAGGGGGGACCAGGAAGGAGTTTCCAAAAGGAAGGCCACAGGTCGGGGGGGGGCCTCCCAGCAGGGGGAGGTCCTGTAATAACTTGGATGTGAATGCGTGAGTGAATGAGCAGCCTGCTTGTGTTTGTGGCTCCACGGTCTTGAGACCACGGAGTCTGAGTGGGCCCCAACCTGTTTCCGGGGTGACCTCATGGGGTCTAGGGACAGCCCTTCGGGGTGCCAGTCCAGGGCTTCTATGGGCTTGCTACAGCTGAGAGGCACCCACGTCTCCTCCGGGAGAGCAGACAGGTGGGCATCTGACTGGTCTCTCCTTTGGAGGGGCACCCATCCTTTGGTTTGTCTTTGCGCCATCAACCAGGGAGGGAACACATAGGGTGGACAAGAGAGCCTCTGTTCATCATAGGCAGAAGTCCTTCAAAACCTACAGTCCTAGAGTGTATGCTCAAATATTTTAAGAAGGGATTCTCAGGGGACTATGGAATCAAAAGGTGTCCTAGATAGTTGCGCGCATTATGTGAACTGGAATGGCCCACACTTGGGGTCGGCTGGCCCTCAGAGGGTACCTTAGACCTACCCACTGTTCAGGCCATTGATAGAGTTGTGGTCGGGACTCTCGGACACCCTGACCAAATTCCCATATATTGATTCTTGGCTTCAGATAGCCCAGACTCTGCCCCCGTGGGTCCGATTCTGCGCTAATGGGAAGGGCCAGAGTAGGATATTTGTAACCCAAGTAAGAGAGCCCAAAGGCTATAAGAAAGCAAAGCCTGTTTATCAGGGAGACCCAGAGACTGAGGACAGTCTGTTCGTGGCCCCGCCATATGCCCCGAATGTACCACCACTGATGCGCCACCTTCCAGATAGCCCACCGCCTTCGGTGAGCCCACCTCAGCCTCCTCAACAACCGCCACGCCCAAGCTTGCCCCCATCCTGGAGCCCCAGCCCCCAGCCCAGGAGCCAATGTCTACGCTTGTCTCAGGCTCCAGTTCTTTTAGCCACAGCTCTCCAGATGCCACCCCGTGAGATGCAAGGGCCACAACAGATAAACGCTGACAACACCATCCAGCCCGGACACTCCATTCTCATCTATCAGCCCTTTAGTACCACCGACCCTCTGAACTGGAAAAACCATACACCGCCATACTCAGAGAAGCCTCAGGCCATGGCTGACCTCCTGGAGTCCCCGTTCCAGACCCACCAACCCACTTGGGATGATTGCCGCCAGATTCTCCTGACGCTCTTCAACACAGAAGAACGCCGACGGACCCTCACCGAGGCACGTCGTTGGCTCCAAGGCCAGCCCCCATCAGGAGCCCTAAACGCAGAATCATGGGCCCTAGAGGCAGCACCCGACACTCGACCCAGCTGGGATTTCCGTACAGCCGAAGGACTGGCTGCCCTAAGTCGAAAACCCTAGTACAGCTCTTCTGTAGGGACTCAGAGGAGGGGCAAAGAAGCCAACCAACATGTCCAAAACCGCGGCAGTTATCCAGAAATCAGAAGAATCACCAGCTGACCTCTAAGAGAGGCTATACGAGTCCTTCCGAGTGTACACCCCGTTTCATCCAGAGGCCCCAGAAACCAGCGAATGGTCAATTCAGCATTTGTGACTCAATCATATGCCGATATTCACCAGAAACACCAGAAGCATGAAGGCTTCGCCGGCATGAATGCTACCCAGCTGATAGAAGTGTCGAATAAGGCCTTTGCAAATCGAGACCATGAGGCCAAACGAGAAGCAGACAAAAGGATGAATACTAAGGCATCGTTGTTGGCCGCAGCCCGGGGAAGTTCGGACCCAACTGGACAGGCAGCCCCACTGCAAAAGGGGGGACCCAATAGGAAGGCCCCACTCCGACGAGATTAATGTGCCTATTGTAGGGGTCTGGGCACGGAAGAACGAATGCCCCCGCTGTAAGGAACCGACCCAAGGGCCTGACAAAATTACTTCAGAAAACAGGAAAACAAGGCGGCAGCCTGAGCCCGAAATGCGAGACCCTTTCGGTTTAGCGGGGGTTGAGTCAGGCTAGGGGAGACCGGGCTCCTTTTTATTAGGTCCCCGGGAGCCCATGGTCAAACTGAAGGTGGGGGGCCAACCGTTGACGTTCATGGTGGACACAGGCACTGAGCATTCGGTGGTTACCACACCCGTGGCGCCACTCACAGGGCGTAAGGCCACAATTGTCGGGGAAACTGGTTCCCAAACTACCCGCCAGTTGTGTGGACCCCGAGCATGCCAACTGGGGCGCCATACAGTAACTCATGAATTCCTATACCTACCAGAATGCACCGTTCCCCCATTAAGCAGAGACTTACTGACAAAGCTCGGGGCCCAGATCGCCTTTATCCAAGGAGGGCCTACCGGCCTCAGCCTGGGAAGGCCAAATTCCCTCATCATGGCAGTAACTGTACCTGCAGAAAATGAATGCCGAGTTTACTTCCAAGAGAAAGGAGACCCCACGGTACGAACCTGTCTGTTGGATGAGTTCCCTGACGTGTGGGCCGAAAAAGGACCTCCCGGCCTGGCCCTTAACCACACGCCTATAGTGGAGGATCTTAAGCCAGGGGCCCTCCCGGTCCGACAGAGACAATATCCAGTGCCCCGGGAGGCACTACTGGTGATTGAGGCCCACTTACAACGACTAAAGGATGCAGGAATACTGATAGAGCGCCAATCGCCATGGAACACCCCACTGTTACCAGTCAAGAAAACAGGAGGAAGTGACTACCAGCCTCTCCAAGACTTGCGGGCAGTCAACAGTGCCATTGTCACACTACACCCAGTGGTCCCCAACCCCTGTACTCGTCTAAGCCTCCTGCCCCCACAAGCAAGCCGGTTTACCTGTTTGGACTTAAAGGCTGCTTTCTTCTGCCTCCGCGTGGCTCCGGCTAGCCAGTCCATGTTTGCCTTCGAACGGGAGGACCCCCACACCAGGAGAAAGACACAGATGACTTGGACCACACTGCCACAGGGATTCAAGAACTCACCACAATATTTGGAGAAGCCCTGGCGGCTTACCTGTCAAAACGCCTGGATCCAGTGGCGCCAGGGTGGCCCCCATATCTCCGGGCCCTAGGTGCTACAGGGGCCATGGTTAGGGAAGCTGATAAACTCACCTTAGGGCAGGATATCAGCGCCAAAGTTCCCCATGCAGTCATGGCCCTAATGAATGGACAGAGACATAAATGGCTGAGCAGCTCCAGAATGGCCCATTACCAAGGAGTGCTATGTGACAACCCCGGAGTCAGTCTTGAAACATTGCAGACTCTCAACGCTGCCACCTACCTGCCAGCAGAGGAAGGACCTCCCGATCACGACTGTGAAGAAGTGATAGACAAGGTTTACTCCAGCAGACCAGACTTGACGGAAGTCCCCCTCTCAGACCCTGAGCTTGAGCTCTTCACGGCCAGAAGCAGCTTCATTCGAGAAGGACAATGGAAAGCCGGATTCGCAGTAACCCCTGTCGATTACATTATACAGGCCGAAGCCTTACCCCAAGGAGGGTCTGCACAGCGAACCCAACCCTGGGCATTAATCCAAGCGCTAAGACATGCAAAAGGAAAATGAGGAAACGTCTATACCGATTCAAGGTATGCCTTTGCCACCCTACATGTACACGGGGCCATTTACAAGGAGAGAGGGCTGTGGACAGCGGGGGCGGGGGGAGGATATACAAAATAAGGAAGAAATCCTCCAACTGCTGGAAGCAGTCTGGGAACCATCTCAGATAGCAGTCATTCGCTGTAGAGGCCACCAGAGGGGCCCAGACCATGTCATTAGGGGAAACCGCGTAGCTGACCAGGCAGCAAGGGAGGCAGCAGAAAAACAGAGCTCCCCCGGGGAACCGGGATGGGCCGCTAAATTCCTGTTACCTCCACTGTTGCCTCCCATCCCAGATTACACCAAGGAAGAAGAATTATGGGCAAAAAATGAGGGAGGAATAAAAGGAGAAGGGGGCTGGTGGAAATTGGCTGACCAGAGACTTTTTTGTCCCAAGTGCTGTAGCAACTGCCCTACTAAAGCAACATCACGAGTTGATTCACTTTGGAAAAACAGCCCTGGAGAAACTGCCGGGCAGATACCATTTCATCCTCAGACTGCCCACCCTGTGCGCCCCAACAAGCACTAGGTGCGGTATATGGCAGGGAATAATGCAAATCAAGGACCCAGACCAGGCCCTGGGCTACAAACAACGGGCTCCATGCCATTTGAGGACCTGCAGATAGACTTCACAGAGGTCAAGCCATGCCAAGGATAGTGATACCTCTTGGTCCTGGTTTGCACTTACTCAGGGTGGGTTGAGGCCTACCCCACACGCACAGAGAAGACACAAGGAGTCATAAAAGCCCTCTTGAGACACATCATTCGCAGGTATGGGTTTCCCCTGTCCATCAGCTCAGACAATGGACTGAGTTTCGTGGCAGAAATAGTCCAAGGCCTAGCCATAAGTTTAAAAGTAAAATGGAAGCTCCATACAGCATATAGACCCCAGAGCTCAGGCAAAGTAGAGCGCATGAACCAGACCCTTAAAACAACTTTAGCCAAGCTCTGCCAGGAAACTCAATCCCCCTGGGTCAGAACATTACCGCTGGCCCTGCTCAGGGCACGCTGTACTCCAAGACCCTCCCGATACTCCCCCTTTGAGACTCTCTATGGCAGGCCACCCCCCATTCTAAGCAGGCTTGGAGGAGACCTCAAAGAGATTGGAGACTTAGGAATGTCCCGACAGCTCCGAGCCCTGGGAAAAACACTATGCCACATCTCCCGAGAAGTTGTAGAAAGGACCCCTATCCCTTTGGGTAATTGGGCATATCCCCACCAACCGGGGGACATGATATGGGTAAAAGATTGGAAGTAGGAGCCGCTCCACCCTACTTGGACGGGCCCCCATCTAGGAATACTGGCAACAACTACTGCTATTAAATTTGCAGGTATCGCTCCCTGGATCCGTCATTCCCGAGTGAAGAAGGCAGCGGCCCATGCAGAGCCAGACGATTGGCAGACAATCTGGGACCCGACCGACCCCCTCAAGTTAAAGATCCGGAAGATGACCCAGCAGCCTACAGCCACCAAGGGGGCCTCTGGCCAAGCTTAACGCCCCGAGGAAACCCGCGGATCCCCCACTTGAGGAGTCCACGACCTTGCTCCAGTCACAAACCTGGAGGCTGACTGGTCAACTCATGGTGGAAGCTTAAGGAACTCAACGGGGAACACTTGGACACTGAAGTTCCAGTGCCATCCCGCACCAGTAATACTAGTGATATTGTAACCCTTGTGTTCTCTGTGGGTCTAACTGAGTCAGCTCCAGGCGACTGGAATTGGACACAGAAAAATCACTCTAGCCATAGTCTATATAAGTGTAGTGAGTTTATTCGGTGGAATCTACTGCTTCTTAGAACCGCAAACCCCCCGCCCCCCCCCAATTCAAATGAATCCCCTGATGCTAGCACTGCGGCTGTCGATTATAGGACTAAGCTTGGGCTACCTAGATGACGACATGACTGAGGATGGCCAGCTCCATCAGCCGCAGGCTGTGGAGAAGTTAGGGGGGACCAAGCGCCTGCCATGTACATGCCAACATTACCACCAGCCCTCTTGGTCAAATATCCTCGATACGTGTGCTAGAGCTCATTCGACTCTGTCAACACAAGGGCTTGTTCTACGTGTGTGGTCCCCTGATGGATCGATGCCACAACTGCTATGCGGCCCTAGCCCCTGGGAATCCCCCACCTCCTCCACAGCCTCTCCCCGTCCCTGTCCAGAAGGCCCATACCCGAACTCTCACTCTGGCTCTAGCCACAGCCATTCCCAAACCACGACAGGCAACACCAACCCAACTGCTCCCTGCTCTTGTACCTCAGTTTACCCTAGCATGTTGACACAGTGTTATGACCTGAGGGAGGTCACTGTTGGCCACAGTAAAGGAAAGAAGCCCATGACTGGAAGTATTAAGCCTACACTATTTTGGGGCTACAGGGATCCAAGATGTCCCAATATAAGGGGCCCGACCTGCTGAGAACCTGACCTTTATCGGCCCCTACTGAGGCTCCCTCCTCATCTAGTAAGTGATGTGAGAAAGGAGGTCCACCACTTACTCAACACAACCAAACCTCAGTTGGCCGCAGTTTGCTGGCTCTGTCTGCGGACCGGGCCCCTTCAGCTTATAGCAAGCCCCCTGAGGGTCCTTAACCTGAGCAGGCCCTCAGTCGACCCTCCCAAGATGGCAGAGTTCAATCCTAAGTCAGCCAATGTATTATTGTCTCATCAGGCCCCTGACTGTGTCCATAATCCTGGGGGAACACATTCCATAGGAAGTCTATCTGCCACCGAATGTCTCCAAACCCATAACTGCCCTTCGCTTGATGGGTGCACGTCTGCCACACCATGGTGCACCCCAGAACCTGGCACCCTTTTCATGTGAGGGAACTGTACTTATCGATGTTTGCTGGCTAACGGGGCCGGGACATGTACGTGGGTGCCCCTTACTTCCCAGGTCGATATACTCCCCAATAATCAATCCCTTCCCATTCCTCTGTTGGCACACACACGGTCCAAGAGGGCCATCCAAGTCATCCCACTGGTGGTTGGACTAGGCATAACTACAGATGTGGGCATGGGCATGGGCATAGGAGGAATCGCCTCATCCTCCTATTACTACAGGCAGGTGTCAGAAAATCTTGCAGAAGATATGGAGCAGGTGGCTAAGTCTGTAATGACTATACGAAATCAGACAGATTCCCTAGCAGCAATAGTACTACAAAATCAGAGGGGCTTAGACCTGCTCACTGCTGAAAGGGGGGAGCCCGTCTCTTCCTAATTGAGGAATGTTGTTTCTACACGAAGCAGTCAGGGGTAGTCAGAGACATGATCCAACGACTCCGAGATCGGATTGCTCCCCGGAGACAAGATCTAGCAAATTCCTGGGACAGCTGGTATAATGTCTGGGGCTGGCCACATGGCTCCTTCCCTTAGCTGGCCCTCTCCTCACGATTCTATTGGCCCTCCTGTTTGGTCCATGTATTATGAATCTTATCACCCGTTTTCATCAGCTCTCAAATGGAATCAATTAGATTGCAACTACCGGTAACTCAATACAGAATCTTTAGACCAACAAAAACCCAATGGAAATTATCGACACTCATGCATCGAAAGGGGGGAATGAAGAGGACCTGGAGCTGACTCAGTTAGACCCACAGAGAACACAAGGGTTACAATATCACTAGTATTTCTGGTGCGGGATGGCACTGGAACTTCAGTGTCCAAGTGTTCCCCGTTGAGTTCCTTAAGCTTCCACCGTGAGTTGACCAGTCAGCCTCCAGGTTTGTGACTGGAGCAAGGTCGTGGACTCCTCAAGTGGGGGATCCGCGGGTTTCCTCGGGGCGTTAAGCTTGGCCAGAGGCCCCCTTGGTGGCTGTAGGCTGCTGGGTCATCTTCCGGATCTTTAACTTGAGGGGGTCGGTCGGGTCCCAGATTGTCTGCCAATCGTCTGGCTCTGCACGGGCCGCTGCCTTCTTCACTCGGGAATGACGGATCCAGGGAGCGATACCTGCAAATTTAATAGCAGTAGTTGTTGCCAGTATTCCTAGATGGGGGCCCGTCCAAGTAGGGTGGAGCGGCTCCTACTTCCAATCTTTTACCCATATCATGTCCCCCGGTTGGTGGGGATATGCCCAATTACCCAAGGGGATAGGGGTCCTTTCTACAACTTCTCGGGAGATGTGGCATAGTGTTTTTCCCAGGGCTCGGAGCTGTCGGGACATTCCTAAGTCTCCAATCTCTTTGAGGTCTCCTCCAAGCCTGCTTAGAATGGGGGGTGGCCTGCCATAGAGAGTCTCAAANATCTCAAAGGGGGAGTATCGGGAGGGTCTTGGAGTACAGTGTGCCCTGAGCAGGGCCAGTGGTAATGTTCTGACCCAGGGGGATTGAGTTTCCTGGCAGACCTTGGCTAAAGTTGTTTTAAGGGTCTGGTTCATGCGCTCTACTTTGCCTGAGCTCTGGGGTCTATATGCTCTATGGAGCTTCCATTTTACTTTTAAACTTATGGCTAGGCCTTGGACTATTTCTGCCACGAAACTCAGTCCA
>NW_023178530.1:0-2491 GCF_002007445.2 Ailuropoda melanoleuca
CACACCTCACTGTCCTCAGGGGCTGCCCAGCCACATCTGGTTAAGCAGCTGAAAGAAATAACAACAATAATAAACACCATTTATTGAGTGCCTAGATTATCTTTACTCGTCCTTTAATGTAGGTTATTAGTTTTCTGGGACTGTTGTAACACAGTCCCACAACCAGGTGACTTAAATAACAGTAATGTATTGCCTCACAGTTTTGGAGGCTAGAAGTCAAAGATCAAGGTGACAGCAGGGTTAGTTCCTTCTAAGAGCTGTGAAGGAGAATCTGTTCTATGCCTGTGTCTTAGCTTCTTGTGGTCTGCTGCCAATCTTTAGTATTCCTTGGCTTGTAGGTGCAGTATCCCAATCTCCGCCTTCATCTTCACATGGTGTTCTCCCTGTGTGTGTGTCTCTGTCTCCCAATTTCTCCTTATCCTAAGGACACCAGTCATATTAAGTAGGGCCCTCCCTAATGGCCTCATCTTAACTTGATCATCTGCAAAGACCCTATTTCCATATGAGGACACACTCATAGGTGCTGTGTGTCAGGACTTTAACATATGAATTTTGAGGTGACACAATTCAACCCGTAACAGTAGGCATCATTATTTCAATTTTATGGATGCCCAAAGAAGTTAAACAGCTTGTCCAATGTCACACAGCTCTAGAAAAGGATCTAAACCCAAGTCAAGCTGGTTCTAAAACCTTTGTTCCAACCCCCCTTAAATCTGATCTGGTAACTTCTCTGCTTAAAATCTTCCTTTCCTTTCCAGGTCTAACCCTAATCTGTAAGTCCCCCAGGGCAGGGCTCTGGGATTGGCTTCCATGTTCTCTTCTGGAAAATCCGTTCCTACCCAGTCCATGGTAATAGCTGGGCTTCTGCCTTCTTCCAAGCGCACTTCCTACATTAGACTCAAGTTTTAGTAGTAATGTTGGTCACTGCCCTAAGTACTTTCACAGACCTTGTCTCATTTAACCCCATAAATTAACCCTGCAAGATTATATAGAAGTGTCTCCGTGTGCCCGATGAGAAAACTGAGACTCAAAGTGGTTCTATCATTTGCCCAATTTTACACAGGTCCTAAATAATTTTGCTGTGATTTGAACACAAGCCTGTCATGCTCTAAGGAAAGCCAGTGCTCACTCCATCACACTGTCCTGCCCTAGTGCTCCTGGCCTTTGAGGACTGGGAACACGCTTCCTAGGACTTTCTCTTAGGTCCCAGCCCAGAGGCTGGAGCCCTACTGCCCACCATCAGCCTACCCTGCTGGCCATGTCAGCATATGACACAGCCGTGCCAATGTCTTGTCTATGACTTTGTCAAGTGAATAGAGCTGTTGCTTCTACCCTTGCTGCCATCCTTGGTTACCTCTGCAAAGACAGGAGGCACGAGATGCTGGAGCTGTGTCAGTCAGCATGCTGCCCAGAAAGAGCCCTCCTGCCCCACCCCAGAACTGCCTAGTGCCAGATCTAAGCCAGTGAGGAGATTTTCTGGGACAGCATTCTAAAACAAGTTCAGTGCCAGCAGGGAGGAGGCCGGTTTAGGGAACTAGTGTGAGTGGGGGTGAGCCTCTAGAATTGCTGAGCACTAGGCACCAAATAGCAAGAGCTGGAAGAGACACAAGAGCAGAGAGACTAGGTGAGGGGGCCAGTATAAAACCAGAGTCGAAAGGATGTAGAGACAGGGCTGAAAAGCTCTGTTTGACAGAACTTTCAGTTCTCTGTGGGAGCTTCATGTGATCTCACCAAATGAAGCAGATCTGACAGAGCAACGGGATGACCTGGGTCCATCCCCAGAACTCCCCAAGGCTTCAAGAATATTTCTTGTGCCCAGATGGGCTGTGGGCTCCCCAAGAACACTCTTCTGTAGCTGCAGCCTCAAGACACTAACTTCTAACATCTGGCCTCCGTACAAGATACAGGGGCCCTCTTAGAGCAGGCACAGTATTTTTCATGTGAGGACATCATGGGCTTGAGAGCTTGGGATCCTTGGATCTACCACTGGACATTCCCCTGGTGTGGATTTTGTCAGGAGGGATCCATACTGGGTGATAGTCCAATGCAGACAGTGCTGGCCAGAATCCTGGTTCCCTGACCTGGCCCACTGCCTTCCTTGGCTATCAGATAAGATTTGCAGAGCCCACAGACATCTGTGCCCATTGGAACAGCTAGGGAGCTGCAGTATCTGGAGACACGAGAGGGTCCCTTTTGTCTCCTTCTGTCCTCACTAATGACCTACGTCCCTTCCCAGGATGGCAGCTGGAGGATTGGCCTCTGACCAGAGGAATACAAAGCTGCTGTTAAAGGGGTGGCCCAGCTTTGAGAGTGAACACACAGGTGCCCATGGGCAGCTCTGACCTTCACCCACATTCCTAGCTGAGGTGAGGGCTGTGAGCCAGGCCAAGGTAGCCATGTCCACATTTTGGAAGACGTGCCAATTTGGCTCCCAACCCTGTGTCACTGCTAAGATGTGACCTCAGGCAGGCACACCCTTCATAGCACTTGC
>NW_023178531.1:0-926 GCF_002007445.2 Ailuropoda melanoleuca
AGCAGCCATGCATCAATTTAGCTCACCCCATGAGATTTCCTGCTGTTTTCTTTACTTCTAATAACATACACATAAGTATTTAACACCCAAATGAGCTCCTAGCTTTTATACATGTGTATATATATATACATATATACATATACATATAGACATATATAAAATGCATATACACATATACACATATGCGTGTGTGTGTATATATAAAACTCTTTTTTAAAAAGATTTTATTTATTTATTTGAGAGAGTGTGTGTGCATGAGTGGGGGGAGGGGCAGAGGGACTGGGAGAAGCAGACTGCCCTCTGAGCAGGGAGCCAGACATGGGGCTGGATCCCAGGACCCTGAGATCATGACCTGAGCCAAAATCAAAGTCAGCCACTTAACCAACGGAGCCACCCAGGCGCCCCTATATATATATAAATTTCTTACAGGGGCTTCTGCAGTGTTAAGAAACAGTTACTTGTCCTTTGAAAAATAGGGGTGTAATCAACCTCGCTCCAGATTAAACTCCTGAATTAAACTAACAAGTAAAGAAAACCTAAAACAAGGCTCACTTACAGGCAGATACTCTTGCAAGGATGTAAGAGGTTCTGGGAGGAGCTATAGCACCTTGAGCTCTGCACGCAGGACTGTCCTAACTAGGCCTGCCAACTCTGCCACCTGAGCACGCGGTGGTCCTGGGAGGTGCAGGCGGCCTGGAAAGGGATGAAGCAAGGGGTTTCTCACAACCCTCCTAGTGACTAAAGATAGTCACGCAAGCATCTGCTGTGGAGAGAACACAGGAGCTAAGCAAGAAGAGGAGCCGCTAGAAGGAGTCTTCCTTAGTAAGAAGGTCGACAGCAAGAGAGAGCTCCTCCAACTACCGTCCATGCAGGAGAAAGGGCAAAGGAACCTACATGAGTATGCCACCAAGTGTGTTTGCTGCCTC
>NW_023178532.1:0-232 GCF_002007445.2 Ailuropoda melanoleuca
CTCCCTTACTCACGAGAGATGATGATCGTTGATATTTCCTTGCACTGTGTGAGGTCTCACAGACCAGTATGTGGCACTCTCGTCAGGCTTCAGCGACCACTTTCCCTCATGTTTCCCTATTCACGAAGGCTGAAGATAGTGCTAAGATGGTCCCTGTACGGTGTTTTTTCTGATGGACGTGTTTTGGGCCTTTTCGTTCCATTGCTGCCAGCAGTTTTGACAGGATTTCCCC
>NW_023178532.1:441-1491 GCF_002007445.2 Ailuropoda melanoleuca
TCGTGATTTCAAGGGCTTTCCTCTCACACTTTGTTTCTTGGTCCTAAGGGCTGGATCCTCCCCGGGCCCCTACACCCAATGTGGAATCGGGGTCCCCAGTGAACAGGCTGCTGTTCGCTGGAGGTGTTTTCCTGGACGCTCTGCTTTATTACCAATGAGAAGGGCGCTGAGTCCTCGAAAATCCTGAACCTTTTCATTCATGCTCCCTCACTCATGAGAGATGATGATCGTTGATATTTCCCTGCACTGTGTGGGGTCTCAGAGACCACTATGGGGCACTCTCGTCAGGCTTCCGCGACCACTTTCCCTCATGTTTCCCTATTCACGAAGGGTGATGATAGTGCTAAGACGGTCCCTGCACGGTGTTGCTTCTGACGGACGTGTTTTGGGCCTTTTCATTTCATTGCCGCCAGCAGTTTTGACAGGATTTCCCCAGGGAGCAAACATTTCGTTGGAAGCGGGTTTTGGCCGAATTGTCTTTCTCAGTGCTGTGTTCGTCGTGTTTCACTCACGGTACCAAAGCACCTTGATTCCTGTTCCACCTTCCATAAGGCCGTCGTGACTTCAAGGGCTTTCCACTCACACTTTGTTTCTTGGTTCTAAGGGCTGGATCCTCCCCAGGCCCCTACACCCAATGTGGAATCGGGGTCCCCAGTGAAAAGGCTGCTGTTCGCTGGAGGTGTTTTCCTGGACGCTCTGCTTTATTACCAATGAGAAGGGCGCTGAGTCCTCGAAAATCCTGAACCTTTTCATTCATGCTCCCTTACTCACGAGAGATGATGATCGTTGATATTTCCCTGCACTGTGTGGGGTCTCAGAGACCACTATGGGGCACTCTCGTCAGGCTTCCGCGACCACTTTCCCTCATGTTTCCCTATTCACGAAGGGTGATGATAGTGCTAAGACGGTCCCGGTACGGTGTTGTTTCTGACGGACTTGTTTTGGGCCTTTTCGTTCCATTGCCGCCCAAAGGTTTGAAAGGATTTCCCCAGGGAGCAAGCATTTCGTTGGAAGCGCGTTTTACCGAATTGTCTTTCTCAAAAGTGCTGT
>NW_023178533.1:0-6419 GCF_002007445.2 Ailuropoda melanoleuca
TTTACAATAACACCAAAAACCATACGTTACCTTGGAATTAACTTAACCAGAGACGTAAAGGACCTATATCTCATTGTCTTCTGACTCGGAGGAATACCCAGGAAGCTGAAAAACGGGGACAGAGGAAGAGCCAGAGGTTGGACGTAGTTGTCAGCTCTGCAGAAAGACTGGCTAAGGGTGACTGAGTGTAGGAGGTCTTCAGAGACCTTCTGTGCAATTCTGTGCCTCCCCCTCCTCCCACCTACACAGCACACACTCTCCCGTTTTGCCACTGAGAATGAGTCCTGGTTAGTTAAATTGGCTAGCCACAGGTCACGCAGCCGCTGCTGGATACAGGAGCATAACCGAGTCTCATAGCTACAGAATTGTCCTCAGAGCAGCCGCTGTGAGCAACCTGCATCCAACATCTGCTTGCTTGCCTTTACGAATGGGGTGCTCACTCTTATGTGGACGTATCTTTTTCACCTCCCGGATTCTAGGACGAAGAGCTTCCGTCACACAAGATCGGAGAGAAATCAAAGTAAACAGGTATAGAAAAATAGGGACCTAGCAAAAGCTGCTTCCCAGGGGCCAGCCTCATCATAAGCAGACCCCTCCCTTTCAGCCCTCACATTCAGAGGAGAGACCCAGCCAATAGGTACCATTAGATACAGTCCTGAATCCTGGTAACTCCCCCTTCTCCAGGCAAAAGAATCATTTCTCTGATTGAGCCTAAATGACTTGCCAGGTCGACCTATGACTATTGGATAACAACAACGTTCTGGTCCATCAGTTTGCTCTTTTGCTAGAAAACAAGGTACCTCTCTTTAGCAGACTCATTAATTGGATTCAGAAATATGGGAGGAACCCCAGTGCCCAGAGGCATTCAATTGGCCTTGGAAGTAAAAGGACACAACACTACAAATGGAGAAAGGGAGAGGGAGTTTTATTATTATAAGGTCTTCACATGATTATGGAGGCTGAGAAGCCCCATGGTCTGCCATCTGCTAGCTGAGCCCCAGGAGAGCCTGGTGGTATGGTGTCAGTCTGAGCCCGAAGGCCCGAGAGCCAAGAGCCCCGATGGTGTAAGTCCCAGGCTGAGAGTAGCAGGAGACAGATGTTCTCCTCTAGCCATCAGTCGGAGAACATTCTCCCTTCCTCTGCACTTCTAGTCCATTCTGGCCCTCAGTGCATTAAGTGATGCCCACCCACGCTGGGGAGGGCAATCTGCTTTACTCCATCTGCCAATGCAAACTCTAATCTCTTCCAGAAACTCCCTCATGGACACATCCAGAAATCACGTTTAACCAGCTATCTGGGCATCCCATGGCCCAGTCAAGTTGACATGTAAAATTAGCCACTATAGACGCTATCCTTTCTTTCTGCCAAAAATCATTCACTCAACTAGACCCCAAAAGGATACCCAGAAAACCTGGTGGAGGGTTCATTTCAGGAGCCATGTGTTCTAACTTATCCTGATAAGCTGAACTGTCTTTCCAGCTACACAATGCCAGAAAGTTTATCCCAGAAAGGAATGTGTAGGTTACTTCAGGATTGAGACACTACAGTTTGGGCAAAAGGTCTAGAAGCATTGGGAAGATCCCCCAACTTCTTTGCACACATCTGAGGAGACAGCTCACTTTCAAACCCAGGTGGGGAGTGTCAGTGCACACGGCAGGGGGCAGACCATGCCTCAGCAGGTCACCTTGGAAGGGTGCCTCTCGCAGAGTCTGAGGGCTCCCTTGTGGTCAAGTTAAAGGACCTTGCAATAAAAGTGGTTTCGAAATGATGCCTGACCCCAAGTCATTTTCTCTGTCAGGCGGTCAGAGTTAAAGTGAAGGATTGTCACAATCACAATCAGCGTAAAACCAAAGCTGTCGGTTTGCTAGATCCAGGTTTAAATAGGGCTCCGTCTGTCTGACTCCTTAGGCTTGGATGAGCAGCTGTCTGCCGTTTCCAAGAGGTGTTAGTTTGCTCGGGCTGCCATAGCAGAGTGCCACTGGAACAAGGTGCCACCGACCGCGGCTCGAAGAACAGAGGCTTATCGGCGTTCTCCTCGTTTGTGTCTCTGTGACCGGGTCTCCCCTTTACATCACGCCACCCTGCTCAGTAGGACCGCCTCTGAACTTGACTATGACATCTGCAGTGACTCTGTGTCCAAGTAAGGTCACATCTTGAGGTACTGGGAGCTAGGAGTTCAATACAGGAGTTCTGGAAGGACACAGTTCAGCCCAGAACACAAATTAACCCCCGTTTCTTGGGCTTATTACACTTAGGAGTCCCTCTTAGGGTAAAGGCTGAAGACACCATTCCCCAAAACAGAGCTGCCTGATTCTGGCCCCCTGTTGCATGTTTATAATCCGGTCCCAAACAGGTGTCTGATGAAACAGTAAAACCCCAAGACGCTGATTAGAAAACGAGGCCACTTCCCACCCCCGGGACTCCACAGCCACAAAAAAACGACCGTCATGATTGAAGGAGCCCAAATTACTTCAGGTGTATTATCTTGCTTCATTCTCAAAATAATCCTGGGAAATGCATATTTATCTTTTTAATTCTCTAAAACTGTTAATTTGGATATTAAACCAAGGGATTAAGAGACTCGTCCTGGCAGCTTCCCACGAGAAGGGCTAGTTCCCGAACCCTGCACTCTTGAGTCTCGCCGTGAGTGCTCTTGGAATTCCATAGGCCGCATGACAGGGACTCAAGAACTTCTGATTATTTTCCTTTCCAGGGGAGGAGTCCCAGGAAGAAGGCTTCTGTCCTGGTAGAGTCTGTGTGCTCGGCTGTCACCGCTCTGCTGGGCTCTGTCCTTTGGGAACGTAGGCTACACTGGACGTGAGGAAACGAGTTTGGGTAGATTAAAAGGTCAGCTGTGGCCTCCTTGCCTACAGCGCTGGCTGTTCGTTCTCCAACGGCAGCATGATTCACTAATAAAACATTTTATCTAATGAAAAATCTCCATCAATTTGGGTCGATTTAGCTTACAGCACTTTTTCCCCAGGAAGACAGTTGCCATAAATAAAAGTCTATCTATGTTGAGAACAACGGCGGGTGCTCAGAGCACCCAACATATAAAGTCGCCTCAGCTCTTTCCAAGACGCTAATAGCAATCCTAATTACGCACACGATTTAAATGACTGTTTCCTTCATCCACTCTTTCAGAACTCTGAGCAGAGCTCCTCCTACGGCATACAAGACAGGTGTAGGGCTTGACTTTTGCTGGTCACCCTAATCTCATTAACAACCTCCAGATTAGTGGAAATGTTCTGTCTGTACCTGTTCTTGGACTATGGTCTCCCCCTTCTTTATCTTATTCTTCCTTAAACCAAACTGCAAATGCTACCTCCACCAGGAAGACCTCCCTGTGCTCCCCAGGCTGAGTCAGAGCTTCCTCTGTGTCTCTGCATGCATTCTTCTTGAAGTTTAATCAGTATATGGAACACGGGGCATTATCCTTGATTTACTTTGTTGGACCCCTACTGCTATGGGTTGAACTATGACTCCCCCCTGCAAAAAAAAAAAAAAAAAGTCACATTAGGATTTCAACCTATTTGGAAGGAGGGCGTTTACAGAGAGAAGTTAAAATGTGTTCACTAGGGCAGGCTCCAATTCAATAGGACAGTCGTCCTTATAGGAAGGGAAAATCTGACACAGACATGCACAGAGGGAGGACAAGGTGTAGAGGGACAGGAAGATGCCATCTACAACCCCAGGCATGCCTGAGGCCACCAGAGCTGGTAGGGAGAACCAATCCCTCCCTAGCATCTTCAGAGGGCGCACGTCCCTGCCGACACTTTGGCTCTAGAATTCTAGTCTCCAGGACCGTGAGACAGTCTCTGGCATTCTAAGCCCCCAAGTTGGTGATGCTCCATGAGAGAGGTAACTTAGTTTCCGGGGGCTGCCATAACAGACCAGGTGCAATAAGGATAGGAATGTGCAGGATGCGGACGACCTGCCAAGTTAAAGAGTGGTTGACCTTGCCTGGCTCCTGGGAGGTAACCGCTAAGCCCCTGGGAACCTCCTGCCTGGTGAGAAGGTCTTTGTTAGCCCAGACCATCTCTGGTGTGGACCCAGGCCCCCCAGGGGAACGATGTGGCTTCTGGTGGAGACCTTGGGCCACATGGTATCAGCTTGACCTCTGGAGGGGCTGGGGTCTAAGGTCAGCCACATGGGTGGTCTCTGGACCAACCCCCACTAAAAACCCTGGGCACCAAGCCTTGGGTGAGCTTCCCTAGTCAGCAATGCTCTGTGTGTGTTGTCACATGTGGCTGCTGAGAAAATTAAGGGCTGTCCACACAACTCCACTGGGAGAGGACAAATGGAAGCTCGAGCATCGTGCGTCCTGGACTCTGCCTGTGCACCTTGGCCGCTCCTGACTAAGTTTCTCTGCGCTCTGTGAGAACAATGGCTTTGCTGAAGTCTGGATCCTTCTGGTGATGCATTGTGCTGAGCACGGTCTTGGGGGCCCTGAAGCACCACTAGTCTTTGAATGGGACATAGGCTGCCCAGCAGGAGCTCCCACTTTGCCCAAATTCTCCATGCTTTTGTTAAACGTCTGCTGTGGCACTTCTGGGGGTAGAGAACTCTTTAAGCACCCTGGTGGGGAAACCAAGGAAAGCACAGACAAGAGAAAATCGACAACTCATGTACCATTTACCTTTGGACAATGTATACGTGTTTCCTGACATTGGCTTTGTCTGGATCTCACATCGGTGACCTTTTTCTAATCCTCATCTTTGTCAGAATTATCGGAAGATTACCTTTTTTGTGCAGGGTTTAACTTGTACTGCTTTACAGTAATCCCATATTTTGTATCCAGAGTTCTATAAAAGGCTTTGGTCTTGCTCGGATTCCCTAGGTTCTCCTACTCTACAGGGAACATTGGTAGTGCTTCAGGATGCTGGGATTGGGGTCCACTTGGAGTCTGTATCCAGGCATGTTTGAAAGGTCTGTATTTCTCTTCCCCAGTGCGTGGTTGCTGAGCCCATAGCCCTTGGTTGCTTTGGGAAAGGATGAAGACATTGTTCCCGTGATCAAGTGGCAGGCCTTGCATGGTAGCACATTTCCTCGTGAAGACCCAGCCTCTCCTTCAGTGGATGGGTTTGGGATCGTGTACATGGCTCAGGTGTGAACACTAGGCAGAAGATTTTGACTTTCCCTTCAGAGGGTCAACCCCAGCCTTGTGTGTATCCGTTCTTGGTCTGCTGTGATGGAACATAGTCAGCCAGAGTTATGCTGGAGGGGCAGGTCTCCTGCCCCCAAGATCAAATGTCCTCAAGGCCATGGATTCCTGCCAATGGGGCCATGTGGTGCCATGTCCCACCCCCTTCACTGCACTCTAAGGCAATGGTGTCCGGCTGACATCTGAAGCCCAGTCTCTCCCTGGCCTCTGCTGCCCCGGAGTCTCTCCTGTCTGTTGCCACAGAAACCTGGTTCTGTGGCAGGTCCTGCTGGCCCCCCAGCCTGCAGTGACGGTATCACCAAGGCTTTGAGCATTGCTGGTATCCCTTCACTAGCACATTCTCCTTGCCTCGGTGATGATGCAGCCCTGACCCCTCCTTGGGAAAGTGGTCAGCTTTTGGATGTCTTTATTTTTTTTAATTTTTAAAAAGATGTATTTATTAAAGAGAGAGAGAGAGAGTGAGAGCATGCACAACAGGGAGAGGGTCAAAGGGAGAGGGAGAAGCAGATTCCCCTCTGAGCAGGGAGCCCAACATGGGGCTCCATCCCAGGACCTTGGGATCATGACCTGAGCTGAAGGCAGATGCTTCACCGACTGAGCCACCCAGGCCTCCCAGCTTTTGGATTTCTGAGTCCCACGTAATCACTCCCTCCGAGTGCGCCTTTTTGGTCCTTTCCCCCTAGTCCGCCACAGCGGTTTTGGTGTCTTCACATAATCATGGGATGTCCTTTTTCCAAGCTTCCAAGCAGCATTCTGAGGCTCCGAGTTCCCCACGGGGGTGTTAAATCCTGTGTAGGCAGTTCAACTATCCTCGTGATCTGTGCTCTCTCTCCAGCACCCCAGACACGTCCTTACGGGTCCTCCTGCTCTGTGCAGCCACACCCTGCAGCCCTTACAGAGTAGAATCCCCACAGCATAGCCCACCGGCTAGTGGAAGAGGTTTCACCCTCAATGTGGGTCAGGGGGCCAGAAGAGATGGCAGGGCCCACCTTGAGGGGAAACACCATCCTATGGGCCGTCTCCCTTCTTCACGCCTAAAGAAATGGCTGGGACACGCAAGAGACGGAGCGTTCAGGNTGTTCAGGGGACTTAAGTTTCCTAAGTGCATATGTTCTGGTGTCCCCACTGCAGCCGCAGACCCCTATCCTTCCCCATCAGGGCCCCAGCGTCATCAGAGGAGACTTGCCTGGGCTGGTAATTATAAGCATGACGGCGAGAAGCCGTAATTAAGTCTTGTGCCTGACTGTCGGCTTGG
>NW_023178534.1:0-767 GCF_002007445.2 Ailuropoda melanoleuca
TTCCCCGGCACTGTGCTAAGCAATGGAAAGCATTTGTGCTGCCTCTCCTTTTCTCTTATTAAAAAACAGCTCGCCTACAATTAAATAGAGAGATTTCAGTCCCATAGCAAAGGCATGCACTCTTTTTAATACTACTGAAGAAGCAAGCACATCGACTGAGTCAGTGATGAGAAATCCTGCAATAAGAAAGCAGCGGGTGTCCGGTCTGGGAAGAAGCTACTTAGTCTAGGAATCTAACTGGGGATTTTGCAATTGGGAGTCAGGGCTTCATAAAGATTGAGTCAACATTTCTGTACGGGGTTGGCAGAGGGTAATGTGGAAGACAAATGAATTCTCTCAAAATGCTGAGCAATAGACTAAATGGTTCCCTGATGTTTTAAAATGTGTTTACCTCTCTTGAGTAAACAATTTGCCAAGACAGCATTGAGCAATGGACCGAGGACCCGCTCTGGTATCAGAGTCCTGAGAAGTTAATGCAGACAAATGCTGTGCACAAGTAGGGGCTCCGTAAGTGACAACGCTGGCTATTTTCACTTACAACGTCCGCCCATCCAGCTAGCTCACTTTGGGTCATTTCCCTTCTTTCTTCTTTACTTAAAACACTTATTTACAATCATATGAGAGTGGAAGAGAAATACTGGCAAAATCGTGAGGTGATGGTTCTCTCCCTGCTGGACGTCTCCTTTGCAAACCTGCGACACTGGAGGGACCAGGAGCCTCCAAGGGCATCCTGGGATAAGGGCAGGCACGCCGGGTCCCAGAGCCGG
>NW_023178535.1:0-720 GCF_002007445.2 Ailuropoda melanoleuca
AAATTTACTGGTCCAGGCATCAGGCAGGAGATCTCACCCACTGTGGAGCCTCTAAAGTCCTGTCTCATGTGTTGCAGCAAAATAAAATGAAATATGCAATTCTTCTATATGGGAGTTACCTCTATGGGAGTTTGACTGTCTCCAACAGCACGATTAACTTATTCATAAACACTGTGAATCTGCAGGTATCTCAGTGACTGAAGGCATTATTAGTTGAAATTTACACTTCTTATCTATACTGCCAAGTCAAGACTGGAGTGCTTGGTACAGAACACTAGAATGGTACAGAATACCAGAGCAACCATGAGCACCATCACGAGGTGGTGTGAATATTGTGGAAATGTGTTATGTTATTGAGAATAGAACGAGGTTCATTATTGGCCTTGGCCCCCAACTGCCTTCCACTTTACCCTGTGTGCTTGAAAAAAGTCAGACATGTACCATAAATAGGAGTTATTTAAGTGGAGACTTAGCTTGGGAAAGAGTTGAGCCTTCCACAAAGTGACCCAAGCAAAATCAGGCAGGTAGATGTTGAGACTGAACCACTGGACCTAGGCAACTAGGCTTAGGGACAGATGTGGTCTCGGTCTGATGTAGGGCAGGGAGTTTGCAGAATGGTAAGAGAGAGGAGAAGCCGGTGTGCACAGTGGCACACAGGTGTGGCCATCAGGTTGGGGTCAGGACTAGGAAATTGTGGGTGGAGGTGGGGCAGCACTCAGT
>NW_023178536.1:0-2501 GCF_002007445.2 Ailuropoda melanoleuca
CGACCCCGCTGACTGTGTGCACTCCGCCAAACACAATGATTTTGTGCACACTGCCGACCCCGCCAACTGTGTGCACACTGTCGACCCTGCCGACTGTGCAAAATCCGCCTACCCGGCCAAATGTGCACACTCCGCTGAACATGCCCACAGTGCGCACACCGAAGACCCCGCCAATTGTGGGCACTCTGCCGACACCGCAGACTGTGCGCACTCCGCCGACCCCGCCGAATGTGTGTACACCACCACCCCACTGACTGTGTGCACACCACCGTCTCTGCCGACTGTGCGTACTCCAGTGACTCCACCGACTGTGTGCCCTCCGACGTCCCAGCTGACTGTGTGCACTCTGCCGACCCCGCCGACATTGGGCATACCTCCGACCCCATGACTGTGCACGCCCCACTGTCACCACCGAGTCTGCACACGCCGCTGACCATGCCGACTGTTCGCACCCCACAGACCCCACCAACTGTACGCACTCCGCTGACTCCGCCGACTGTGTGCACTCTGCCGTCCCCGCTGACTATGCGCACACTGCTGACCCCACCGATTGTGTGCACCTCAGCGTCCCCAAGGACTGTGCGCACTATGCCATCCCCGATGACTCTGTGCACTACACCAACCCCACTGACTGTGCGAACTCCACCCACCCCGCCAACTGTGTGCACTCCGCTGAACCCAATGACTCTGCATGCTCCAGTGACTCCACCGACTGTGCACACCCCGCCATCCCAGCTGACTGTGTGCACTCTGCTGACCCCCCAGCTAACTGTGTGCACTCTGCTGACCCCGCCGACAGTGGGCACACCACCGACCGCACCAACCCTGCACACACCGCCGTCCCCGCCATCTGTGCGCACACCTCCGAACCAACAGACTGTGTGCACACCGCTGACACTGCCGACTGTGCGCACACCACAGACCCTGCTGACTGTGTGCACACCGCCGGCCCCGCTGACTGTGCGCACTCCGCTGACCCCACTGACTGTGCATACACCGCCGTCCCAGCTGACTGTACACACTCCGCTGACCCCACCGACTGTGCGCACTCTGCTGAACATGCTGATAGTACGCACTCCGATGACCCTGAAGACTGTGGGCACTCTGCCGACACCACTGACTGTGCGCACACCGCCATCCCTGCCACTATGTGCACACCGCCAGCCCACCGACTCTGTGCACTCCACCGACAACGATGACTGTGCATACTCCTCCGATCCCGCCGAAGGTGCGCACTCTGCCAACCCTGCCAAATGCACACACCGCCGTCCCCACCGATTGTGCGCACTTCAGCGTCCCTGACGAATGTTCACACTATGCCATCCCCGCCGACTGTGTGCACTCCACCGAACCCGCCGACTGTGCGCACTCCACCAACCCCGCCAGCTGCGCGCACTTCACAAAACCCACCATCTGTGCGCACACTGCGATCCCAACTGACTCTGTGCACATCGCCTACTCCACCGACTGTGCACACTCTGCTGACCCTGCCGACTGTGCGCACTCCGCCGACCCCGCCGACAGTGCGCACTCTGCCTACCCCGCCAACTGTGCACACACCGCCGATCCCGATGATTGTGCGCGCTCTGCCATCCCCGACAACTGTGCACACACCGCCGACCCCAACAATTGTGTACACGTCAGCATCCTGATGACTGTGTGCACTATGCTGTCCCCGCCGACTGTGTGCACTCCGCTGACCCCAACGACTGCACACTCCAGCGACTCCACCGACTCTGCACACTCCGCTGTCCCAGCCAACTGTGCGCACTCCGCCGACCGCGCCGACTCTGTGCACACCGCCTGCCCCACTGACTGTGCACACCCTGCCAACCCCGCTGACTGTGCACAATATGCTGTCACCGCCGACTCTGTGCACTCCGCTGACCCCACTGACTGTGTGCACTACGCCGTCCCCACCGACTGCGTGCACTCCGCTGACCCCAACGACTGCACACTCCAGCGACTCCACCGACTCTGCACACTCCGCTGTCCCAGCCAACTGTGCGCACTCCGCCGACCGCGCCGACTCTGTGCACACCGCCTGCCCCACTGACTGTGCACACCCTGCCAACCCCGCTGACTGTGCACAATATGCTGTCACCGCCGACTCTGTGCACTCCGCTGACCCCACTGACTGTGTGCACTACGCCGTCCCCACCGACTGCGTGCACTCCGCTGACCCCAACGACTGCACACTCCAGCGACTCCACCGACTCTGCACACTCCGCTGTCCCAGCCAACTGTGCGCACTCCGCCGACCGCGCCGACTCTGTGCACACCGCCTGCCCCACTGACTGTGCACACCCTGCCAACCCCGCTGACTGTGCACAATATGCTGTCACCGCCGACTCTGTGCACTCCGCTGACCCCACTGACTGTGTGCACTACGCCGTCCCCACCGACTGCGTGCACTCCGCTGACCCCAACGACTGCACACTCCAGCGACTCCACCGACTCTGCACACTCCGCTGTCCCAGCCAACTGTGCGCACTCCGCCG
>NW_023178536.1:8463-9530 GCF_002007445.2 Ailuropoda melanoleuca
GAATTGGGGGACGGGTCATGCGACTGCTGCCGAACCGGAAGTGGGTTTGGATCTCGTGACTCCCACTGAACCGGAAGTGGTCAGTCTGGTGCAATCTTGGATCCCCCGGGTGCCAACTTGGCTCGGAGCTTGAGACTAATCGGGACCACCTGCTTAAGTCGAGGCGGGTCACGTGTGTGACATTGAAGGGTCACTTGACCCCTGGAGCTCGTCAGGTGACACCCACCGAACCAGAAGTGGGGGCTGGGCCACGTGACTGCACCAAACCTGAAGTGCGGGTGGATCACGTGGCCCCAACAAACCGGAAGTGGGGCCTCAGGCACCAGTTTGGTTCCCGATGGACGCCATCTTGGGTCAGTGCTAAATGAGCCTTGTGGGGACCTCCTTCGTAGGTCTAGGCGTTCCACGTGTGTGGTGGGACAGTGTAATTTGCCCCTTAGGCGTGTCACGTGACACCTGCCGACCTGGAATTGGGGACGGGTCACGCGACTGCCGCCGAATTGATGTGAGGGATGGGACATGTGACCGTCGCCGACCCGTAAGTGGGGCCGGGTCACGTGTCTGTCCCAGAACCGGAAGTGGGGGCGGATGACGTCACTCCCGCTGAACCAGAAGTGGCCCGTCCATTGCCATGTTGGATCTCGGCGGCCATCATCTTGGCTCTGGGCTTAATGAGCATAATGGGACAGCCTGCATAGGTCTAGGAGTTTCAAGTGTGTGGCGGGTCGGGGTAACTTGCCCCCCTGGGGTAGATCACATGACAACCGCCGAAACGGAAGTAGGATCGGGTCACGTGACATCTGCAGAACCGGAAGTGGGGGCGGGTCATGTGACTCCTGCCAAACCGGAAGTAGGCATCCGGTTCACATGACTGCCCCCACACCAGGAGTGAGGGTGGGTCACTTGACTCCCGCCGAACTGAAAGTGGCCTGTCCGTCACCATCTTGGATCCCGGCGGGTGTCATCTTGGCTCTCGGCTTAATGAGCCTAATGGGGCCACCTGTGTAGGTCTAGGCGGATCACAAGTGTGGCGGGGAAGGGTCACTTGCTCCCCTGGGGCAGTTCAA
>NW_023178537.1:0-756 GCF_002007445.2 Ailuropoda melanoleuca
AATAAATCAAATCTTTAAAAAAAAAAGTAAGATGCTTAATCATCTGAGCCACCTAGGAGCCTCATGTCACATACTCTGTCTCTTTTTGTGATTATATTTATTCATTTGTATGGGAGAGAGCAGGAGAGGGGAAGAGAGACAGATGGAGAAGTAGATTCCCCAGTGACCAGGGACCCTAATTCTGGGCTCCATTGCAGGACCCTGGAATCATGGCCTGAATGGAAGGCAGACGCTTAGCCGACTGAGCCACCCTGGCGCTCCACAATTTACTATCTTAATAGTGTCTTTTTGATTAACAGAAATTCTCAGTTTAATTAACTGTAATCAATCTATTCTTCACGGTCAGGGCTTTTATTCTCTCAACAGCTTTCCCTCTCTAAAGCCATGAAGGTAATATCCCAAGTTTCCTTCTAGATCACCTATTCATCGGAGATCCTACTGTAAGGATGGGAAGGGGATCAGAGCAGAGGTGCAGTTCCCTGTCGGGAGCAGGTGGACTTACTGAAAGGACCACAAAGGCTTGCAGGTCCCTGAGTCAGCCATCTAGCACCTGCTGATTCCAGATGTATGTCTCGACTCTGTCCTGTGGCACTGGAGTNACCCACCGTTGCTCCAACACCACAGAGCTGTCACCGCTCCTCCGTCACGGTACGTCTGCTGTCTGGCAGTGCGCGCCTTCCAACCCGCTCCTTTTGCTTAAACGTGGTCTCAGCTGTTCTAGGCCCTTTGATATCCACATACTATTTACTGTCAGCT
>NW_023178538.1:0-4472 GCF_002007445.2 Ailuropoda melanoleuca
GCAGCCGGATGTTTTCCTGACAGGAATCCAACTATTGTGTCCTACTGCTTTTTGGTTCTTGCTCCCTTGATTCTGAGTTTCTCTGGATTTTGAACACAGCTTTCAGATCAAAGTGTTGTATACTCCCTCTCCTATCATGCTTGCTAACTCAGGAGAAAGTTCCTGACTTCAGTCCTTTTTTTCTCCAGACTTATTATTATTTTTTAAAGATTTTATTTATTTGACAGAGAGAGACACTGCAAGAGAGGGAACACAAGCAGGGGGAGTGGAAGAGGGAGAAGCAGGCTTCCCAGTGAGCAGGGAGCCTGATGTGGGGCTCGATCCCAGGACCCTGGGATCATGACCTGAGCCGAAGGCAGACGCTTAAAGACTGCACCACCCAGGTGCCCCTCCAGACTTAATTCTTAATGAATGGCCATATCGACCAATCCCATAACCACTGCAGAGTCCATGGGCAGCTTCTATGTTAGCATCTTCCAATGCCCCACCCTCCCAGAGCTCTGCACAGTTTTCAGTGACATTCTGGGGTACCCAGCCCTGTCTCCCTGTCATACACACATCCTTGTGCTGGCTGCCAGCAGGAAGCCAGCTTGCAGCCTCAGTGCCCAAGAGGACTCCTGCCCACTCCAGACTATGACAGGCCTCAAATTTAACACAGACTATACCCCACCAGATGCCTCATAGGACCTTCCCCTGGAAAATGTGTAAAATAAGAGGCTTAGAACTGAAGGGATTCTTTGCCAATCTAACATCTGGGGAAATTATAATCAGAAAAATGATTCTTACACAGTAATTTTTACCTTTGATAATTTATTGAAGATAAATTTTATGCAGTGACATATTAGGTTCCATGCTTACTATTAAATTTTAAACATTGACTCTCTGACTCTTTTTCTTATCTCCTTTCCTGACCTCTACCTTCTTCATTCTCTCTAAAATGTTAGAAGTCTCCTGCTCTAAACCCTACAGTTCTCTACATACTGTAAAAACAGACATAGGAGTGCACACATGAGATGTATACAACTCAATGACAGATCAAAAGTGAACACGCACATGTAACCACCACCAGATTTACCTTTTGTTTATCTTTGAGGCGACTTTCCTTCATCCTTTTTACAGATTTTGTGAAAAAATCAGTAACTTTTTTGGGAAATAACCAGATATTTAATCTTTCAAAAATTGGGGTAAGGAATGGAAAGAGTACTGTAAGGAAAAAGAACAATGGAAGACACAGTGAAAATGCAAAATTTACCCAGAGCAATTATAATCTGGTCTGCCAATTAGAAAAGTAAAGGACACCAGGAATCATTGAAACTAGGAGTCACTACCTCTATCACCCTTTCCTTGAAATTTCAAGCCAATGGCTGAGCCAGGGCAAGTCACAAGTAGGGGCCACCACCAGGGCAGTGAGATCAGTGTCCCCCTCCACATCTTCAGGTAACCAAAGGAACAGGATTACATTCCTGGATCTCTTAGCCTTTTATTTTTGGACTAGAGACTCTGGATATACCAGACCATAATATGCTACTTTAATTATCATGCTGTTTGAGAAAGTGTTGTCAGGATGCACATAGTACATAGCATGCCCTTCAACGGCATAAAATTAGAAATTGAGAATACAAACAACATTGGATTCCACAAATATGTGGAAATTAAACCTTACGGTCCTATATAGACAGTGGTCAAAGAAGAAATCAAAAGGCACTTAGGGATTATTTGGAGATTACAAAAATGAAGAAACCATATACAAAGGCTCAGGGGATATAGCAAAAGCGGTGACTAGGAAGAAATTTATCATTATATATGTCTACATTTAAAAGAACCAAGATCCTGGGGCACCTATCTGGCTCAGTTGGTAGAATGTGCCACTCCTGATCTTGGGGTTGTGAGTTAAAGCCCCCTATTGGGTGTAGAGATAACTTAAAAAGTAAAATATTTAATAATAATAATAATAATAATAATAATAAGCCAAGATCTCAAATCAATGACCCAACTTTCTGTCATAAGCATGCTGAAAAACAAGAGCAAACTAAATCCAAAGCAAGAAGAAGGAAACACATGATAGAGACAAGAGCAGAAATGTATGAAATATAGAATAAAAACAATAGAAAAATCAATGAAAGCAAACCTGATTCTTTCAAAAGATCTTTAGATAGATTGACCAAACAAACAGGAGAAATGATTCAAATTACTATCATCAGAAATGAAAGGTGAGTTTACTACTGACATTACAAAAATAAAAAAGACTATAAAGGTATACCAAGAACAATTGTATGTTAACAAATTAGATAACTTAGATGAAACAGAGAAATCCTAGAAAACACAAACTAGAAAGTGACATTAAAAAAAAAAAAAAAACAAACGGGGCGCCTGGATGGGTCAGTCAGTTGAATGGCTGCCTTTGGCTCGGGTCATGATCCTAGGGTCCTGGGATCGAGCCCTGCATCGGGCTCCCTACTCAGCAGGAGCCTGCTTCTCCTTCTCCCCTGCTTGTGTGCTCGTGCTCGCTCTCTCAAAAAAGTAAGCAAAATCTTAACAAAAAAAACAAACCTAGGCAACCTGAAAGACAAGTAAAAAGATTGAGTTAGTAGTAAAGAAAGGACCCACAAAAAGCAGCTCAGCTCCGGATGGTTTCACAAGTAAGTTCCAGCAAATATTTAAAGTAGAATCAACACCAATTCTTCCAACAAATAGAAGAGGTATGAACACTTCCAAACTTATCCTATGAGGCCACTATTACCCTTGATACTAAAACCAGACAAAGATATCACAGAAAAAGTAAACTACAGACCAATATACCTTATGACATATCATCTTATAAAGCAAAATACTAGCAAAATAAACCTAGCAACATATCAGAGAAGGATATACCATAACTAAGAGGAGTTTAACCCAGCGATTCAGGGTTATATAATATAGTATAGCAACAAAAACAACACATGGTCATCTCAATACATGCAGAGAAAGTATTTGGCAAAAATCTAACACCATTTAGTAATAAAAACACTCAACAATCTGGAAACAGAAAGGAATACCCTCAGCCTGATAAAGGCCATCTACAAAAAAGTCATAGCTAATACCACACTTAACAGATATAGACTGGACACTTTCCCCTAAGAAAAAACAAAACAAGGATGTCTCTATCGCTACTTCTATTCAACATTATACTAGAAGTTCTAGCCAGGAAAGGTAGGCAAAAGCAAACAAACAAACAAAAACCCCAAAAGCTATTCATAGAGGAAATAAAGAAGCAAAAGCATCTTTATTATCAGATAACACGATGTACTAAAAAATCTGAAGGAATGCATTAAAAGTCTACTGGAACTCATAAATCAGTTTACCAGGGTTTCAGGATACAAGATCAACATACAAAATCAGCTATCTTTCTATACTCTGCAATAAAAAATCCAAAATCAAAATTAGGAGTATAATTCCATTTATAATAACATCAAGAAGAATAGAATACTTAAGAATAGCTTTAACAAAGGAAGTACAAAACTTATACTCTAAATATCACGAATATTGTTGAAATAAAATAAGACAAAAACAAAGAGGAAGACAAACCATAAGAGAATTTTAACTATAGGAAACAAACTGAGGGTTGCTGGAGGGGACGTGGGTGGGGGGATGGGGTAACTGGGTGACAGGCATTAAGGAGGACACTTGATGTACTGAGTACTGGGTGTTATATGCAATTGATGAATCACTAAATTCTATCTCTGAAATTAATAATACACTATATGCTAATTGAAGTTAAAAAAATTTTTAGAAACTTTTTAAAAAAGATTTTATTATTTATTTGACAGAGATGGGAGAGAGACAGAGCAAGTGCACAAGCAGGGGGAGTGGGAGAGGAAGAAGCAGGCTCCCATGCTGAGCAGGGAGTCCAATGCAGGGCTCAATCCCAGGACCCTGGGATCATGACCCGAGCCGAAGGCAGGCACCTAACCGATTGATCCACCCAGGCATTCCTTTCAAAAACTTTTTAAATAAATAAATTAAAGAAGATCTGTGTAAATGAAAAAACATTCAATGATCATGGGTTACACCTTAACATTGTCAAGATGGCAGTATTCATCAAACTGATCTACAAATTAATGCATTTCTTAGAATCCTAGCTGGCTTCTTTGTAGAAATTGACATACTGAATTTAAAATCCATATGGAATTGTAAGGGACCCAGAATAGTCAAAACAATCTTGAAAAAAAAAAAAAAAGAGGAAAAAGTTGTAGACTTCAGACTTCCAGTTTCAAATCTTAACATGAAGCTATAATAGTCAAGACAATGTGGTACAGGCAAAAGGATAGACATATAGATCAATGGGATTGAATTTAGAGTCCAAAATGATAGCCAGGTGTTCATGGTTAACTGCTTTTGATAAGGTTTCGAAAGCCATTCAATGAAGAAAAATTAGTCTTTTCAGTCAATGGTACTGGGACAAGAGAACAGTACTATGCAAAAAAAAAAAAAAA
>NW_023178538.1:9210-21096 GCF_002007445.2 Ailuropoda melanoleuca
ATATGAAAAATTATAATTTTAAAGAAATACAAAACACATGAATGCATAGGAGAGAATATTAGATGACAATTGCAGACACACTGATCACACATATGTAAGATGTCTGCAAATGAAAAAGTCTTGGAATGCTCAAAAAGTGATGGTAGGATTATGAATGATTCCTTTGCCCTATTTTCTAAAATTTCTTCCTAGTTACATTTTTTTAAGATTTTATTTATTGGGGCGCCTGGGTGGCACAGCGTTTAAGCATCTGCCTTCGGCTCAGGGCATGATCCCGGCATTATGGGATGGAGCCCCACATCAGGCTCCTCTGCTATGAGCCTGCTTCTTCCTCTCCCATTCCCCTTGCTTGTGTTCCCTGTCTCACTGGCTGTCTCTATCTCTGTCGAATAAATAAATAAAATCTTAAAAAAAAGATTTTATTTATTTATATGACAGTAAGAGAGAGAAAGCACACAAGCAGGGGGAAAGACAGAGGGAGAGGGAGAAGCAGGCTCCCTACAGGACCCCGAGATTGTGACCTAAGCCGAAGGCAGATGTCTAACCGAGCCACCCAGGCATTCCTCTTTCCTAGTTACATTTTAAAGGAAATATTACTTTAACTATTAAAGAGAGGTCCTTGGTAACATCAAAGTCAGAAAAATTTGAAACAAAAGGATAAAGAGAATAAAGAAATACAAAGGAACATGTATAATTCATTTTAGACATATTTTCTTTTCATTACTTGTATTTATTCTTATATGTGGGTCCCAAGTGTAAGTCCCTTGGGCTTCATGTAGATGACATCCCAGAGCAGAAGGGCACGACCACTTTTACACGTCTCACACAAAGCTGACTCTATATGTGATCCATCCCTATCTGGCCTCAACTCCTGACTGTCAATATGGCACATTAATGCGAATTGGCCACCAGCATGAGGGTTAAGTTTAATTACATTGTCCTCTAACATTGTATTTTCCTCTATAAATCATCTGCATATACTAGAACAAAATGGAAATTTTCCACAAGTCCCCTATTCTTTCTTTGACATCACAGAGGAATTTCAAATAGTTTTGTGATTACATCTAAAAATGAATCGTTGAACACTACACCAAAAACTAATAATGTACTATATGTTGGCTAATTGAACATAATATAATGAATGAATGAATGAATGAATGAATGAATAAATAAAAATGAATAAGAATCACTGAACTAAATGCTATGCATCTTTAAAAAGTATTCAGAAAACTCAGAAGGTTTCAGTGGGAGTCATGTATATTTAGTGTTGTAGCAGTGCTAAAAATTAGTGAGGTGGCACGTAGGCAAGCTCTCCCATCAGTCTGATCATATTTCCCCTCATCCCATCATATTTGTTCAAAAACACCTGGATGGACAAGGGACAGTGGTTTGAGGTAACCCTTTATATTCATGATCTCACAAGACCCTTGTAGCTTCCACTACAAGTTAATATCAGATTCTTGGGACTCACCCCATATCCTCCAGATTCGGTGTTGCTGGGGCATGGATCCCAAGAAGTTGCACTTTTAACAAGCTCTCCCATGTGGTTCTTATCCACGGCCAAGCATGAGAACCATATAGTAAGGACAGAACTGGGGACCACAAGGTAAGACTGGCTCCATCCAGAGCTAACCATTACTGAATGTGGGAACGGGCAATGGAGCTGAACCAGTGCTGATCCAGAGATCTGGGTTCCTTCTATGCCATCATGTTGCATGTGGCCCATGCCACTCAGAGCCCGACAGTTTCTGAGGACGTGACCAGAGAAGACAAAGAGGTGCGGGGAGAGAGAATCCTGGCTGTGAGCATCCCAGCAGCACACTGTATCTCTTCCTCTGCTTCACCAAACCTCTGGCCTCACTCAACAGGAGCATCCACTGAAAGCAGCCATGGCCACACTACAAAATCACCAAGTCCATCAGCCCACCAGGAAACACACTGGTTTAAAATTTTCCTACATCTCCTCAAGTCCATAGAATAAAGAAACATTTGTATATTGAATACTTCTATTGAAAGAAAAATCTCGGCCTGATATTTTTTTTCCACCATGATCAAGTGGGATTTATTCCTAGGTTGCAGTTGTGGTTTAATACCCATCACCCGGCTACCCCATCCCCCCACCCCCTCCCTTCTGTAACCCTCAGTTTGGTTCCCAGAGTCCAGAGTCTCTCATGGTTTGTCTCCCTCTCTGATTTCTTCCCATTCAGTTTTCCCTCCCTCCCCCTATGGTCCTCCACGCTATTCCTTATGTTCCACATATGAGTGAAACCATGTGATAACTGTCTTTCTCACAAAACAAACTCCACACTTACAGTGAAAGTAAGAAAAGGTGAGCAGAAATGGTTTTCCATTGTGTTTACCCCAATCCTTCTTTCAAAAGGACATATTTAATCCAGAGTATAAATAAAGGATACCCTCCAGGCCCAATTTGCACTTGGACCTGCACACCTGGTGACACAGGTGATCCCACAAAGCAGAGGCTCCAGAAGCTTTCCTACAGCAGGCTTCATCCCAAGGGGTTATTGACCGAGATTGTCCATACCATAGGGGCCTCATCATAACAAGGCTATCCATTGGAAATGTCCAGAATACTCACCCCCACATTCTTCCATACTTTTTAAAACATTTCTCATCAAAATCACAAAAACCCTGCAAGAAGAAACAAAATATATTACTAATCTAAATGTACTGAGCCCTACATCTACCAAGGACCAGAATGACTTAGATCACAAGAAATGTGGCTTACTATCTCTAACTGGCAGTTAGAGGGAAGCTCTTATTCACAGGTGACTTATCAGAAATAAGAGAAAACAGAGGAGCTACTGAAATAGGATTTCAAGTCCCTCTTGAATTATGTCCAAGTATTGTAGATACTGAACAACTTACCCCATCTGTGAAGACTACATAATCTGTCTGATGTGTTTTTCTTATGCGTGTGTTGTCTCTAAATCTCAGAACCCTCTGAATTATTACCTCCAGGGCCACGTGGGAAAACTGAAGCTGAGGGAAAGTCAGCATGGCCTGCACATTCTGAACGCCCAGTCAGCATCCTGTTCATTGATCTCATGAGCCCTACTGAAATTCCAGTGGATTTAGGACATTAAGACACCAGTGACCTCTTGTAGTCTAGCAGTTTTATACAAGTCTAAGACATGTTTGTTGAGTGAGAAAGTGAGAGATGAATGAATGAATGACAAAAGGTGGACTCGCCTTCCAGTCCTCCACCTCAACACGGAAAGAGGGGATGGTGCCACGACTCCACAATGGACAGACTCAACTAAAACACTTGATATGAGTTTTCACTTCCGTCACTTAAAAAAAAAACAAACAACCTTCCTGTCCTTAAGTTTCAACTGTGATTTTGATGATTTAACTATGCAAAACAGGGTCCCAGAAATGTGGGTTTGGGGTACATGTACTAAGGAGTTGATTTGGGGACTGTGGAAAGGAAATTATTGCTTTTTCAGAGGGAAAAGTCCAAGTAGTTCTTAGATGATAATTGGACACCAAGGGTCTCAGTGGAGGAAAGTGGGATCTAAGAAACAAGCCTCAGGTCTGGGGGAAAGAAACTCCACAGCAGAGAGCAGCCTGCATGTGAGACTGCCCACTGGCCTTCTCAATGTGAGTTTCTAACCGTCTGTCCAGAAGCTGGGCCTAGGACAAGGTATCAGAGCTGGAATAGCCACAGTGGCTCCACCAGCATCAGTCTACGTGTCTGTTCGTACATTCCATTCAGTTACATTAATTTCTTTTTTTCTTAAAGATTTTATTTTTTGATTGTTTGTTTATTTATTTATTTATTTAAAGAGAGAACACAAGCAGTAGGGGAGGATCCCAGGGAACCTCTGCTGAGTGCAGAACAGATGCTGGAGCTCCATCCCATGACCCTGAGATCAGGACCCGAGCTAAAATCAAAGGTCCAATGCTTAACCAACTAAGCCACTCATGTACCTCCAGTTATATTAATTTCTTAATAATTTTGTCAGAGTACCTCTTTTCTAGTGATATTATAAGGGCGGTTCTTCCTTCGTATGAAAAACAAAACATACACACAACTCATTTAAAGGTTAAAATAATAAGTTTGCACAAATAATAAAGTGATTTTTCCATTGAAATTGCAGAGATTATATAGAAAAATAAAATTTATTCAAACTAAAAAAAAAAATCTGAAGTCAAAAGACAAACACCATCTCACCTCAGTTATACTCCCTCCCTGTTCAACTCACCCATAGGGTGCCTCCTCTGAAGGTTAAGAAGTAAAGCTGAGAGCTCCCCTTCAACCTCTCAAATCCCAAGAGATTTTGCCATTAGCAAAGGGAGAATTAAGCCATGGAAATAACTGCAGGTGGTTGGCCAGTTCTTGAGAGAATTCAAGTATGTACAAATTCCCCAAAGGTGAATCTTGGGCTGCCCAATAAACTGAAGTTCCAGAGCTATCCTGGAAAAAGAAAATGCTATCCAGAGCTTGGGCTATGAGCAAAAAAAGTCTGACTCTAGGGTACACAGCTTGATGGACCACTAACATGGACATCCTTGATGCTCTTCTCTTAATGCCAAGTACGATGATGCCTTCCTGGGAATCTGCACGTGCCAGAGACAGAAGCCTCTTCACGGTGCTCACAAGCTAAAACATCAAGTTCTTTGCTGAAGCAGCCAGAGAACTGGGCTGCCACTGAGGCAAACTCTGAGGCTCCTAATAGCTGACAATAGAGGCCTGCAGTAGATCTCGCCATGTGCTGGGTGGGGCCTATGACACCATTTCTGGAAAGTCAGGAAACCTGAGAACTACCTCCTGAGGAGAAATATTTTTACTATGTAACTAAAGTGGGATTTGTAACCTTAAGAAGCAAAAGAGGGAGCTCAAACAATACTCACATTTCCGTAGGCCAGAACAGTTCCCACAAAAGGCAGAGGTGTTGGCCCAGGAATTCCCAGCTTTTTAAAAAGTCCATGTGTTTAGGTCCCATATCTATAAAGTGAAAGAGAAAACCAGGTCACAGGAATGGTGGAATAGGTGCTGGGGCTGGCTGGTCATGGGCGCAGAACTGGGACAGGCAAGGGAGGGAGGTAACATGTCGGCCAGAAATAATAACAGCAATTTCAACAGCAATAATTACATTCACTCATCATCTGCTTTACCACCTCCACTGTGAGACCTACAAAATGTAATGATGTTTAGCTAAGAGCAGCTGAAAATGTCATGGTCTCAATCCTAGAATGAATACTTGAGAATGAAATACTTGAGAACTCCTGAAAGGTTCATGCTGATTTCCTCCAGGAGATTCACTCATGCCTGCTTAGTAAATGACTCTTCCCTGATTCTGGAGATTCTCATTCTTGGTGGAAAGAGGAAAAATTGTTTCTCTCCTCCAATGANCTCCTGAAAGGTTCATGCTGATTTCCTCCAGGAGATTCACTCATGCCTGCTTAGTAAATGACTCTTCCCTGATTCTGGAGATTCTCATTCTTGGTGGAAAGAGGAAAAATTGTTTCTCTCCTCCAATGATGAGATTTTGCTTAACTGCACCTACTCAAGTAGGCTGGAGCCTACCAGCCTACTCAAGAGCTGAGGATTACTGACAGCCTACCAGGAAAATGCTCATACAGTTGCTCAGAGACCTTTGTGCTCTTCCTTCCTTGTTGGCTCTGTCATTGTTCTGGATCTGGACCTTCTTAAGTCTACCTTTATAGAGAGGCCTTGAACAACAACAGTGTTCTTATTTCTGTACAATGAAAACTGTGTCCAATGCTCCGCTGGCCTTATTGAAAAGTGAGATGCTTTCAGCTCCACCCAAGTCTCTGTTCTCAGGCACTCTGATTCTCTTGAGCTGCAGAGAAGGGGGACTGACCCATATGTGCTCTAAGTGATACCATATAAAAGAATCAGTAAGGAAACAATCCATTTCCAGACCATTCTTCCCCTCATAGCATCTGGTCCTTCAACGTGTGACACTCATCTGCTCAACACACTGCCAGGTACACTAATTTTTTCCAAGATGGTCACTCACAAAGAGTTAGTTCACCAACTCTGTGCATCAACTATCTCAAGAACCCATTACAGATGGTGCTTCCAATGGCAGGCCTACCTGCCACCATCTTTCATGTGTCATATGTGGATCCTANTCTGGCCTCATTGAAAAGTGAGATGCTTTCAGCTCCACCCAAGTCTGTTCTCAGGCACTCTGATTCTCTTGAGCTGCAGAGAAGGGGGACTGACCCATATGTGCCCTAAGTGATACCATATAAAAGAATCAGTAAGGAAACAATCCATTTCCAGACCATTCTTCCCCTCATGGCATCTGGTCCTTCAACCTGTGACACTCATCTGCTCAACACACTGCCAGGTACACTAATTTTTTCCAAGATGGTCNCATTTTTTTCAAGATGGTCACTCACAAAGAGTTAGTTCACCAACTCTGTGCATCAACTATCTCAAGAACCCATTACAGATGGTGCTTCCAATGGCAGGCCTACCTGCCACCATCTTTCATGTGTCATATGTGGATCCTACAACTGAGGGTTCTAGATCCTTGCAATCCTTCCTCTTAGGTGTTGCTAAGAGATGGCAGAGTGGTGGAAGAAGAGAGGATGAGGGAAGAGGCTGCCATAAACCATTTTAACTATGAACCTGCTAAGCCTATAAGGCTAACCCCATAGGGGCAAATAAGGAAAGTATGGGGCAAATAAGGAAAGGAGGCTAGGTACAAAGGGCCCTGTAGGTGCTTCAGCTAACTAATAGGGNACTAGGTACAAATGGCTCAACAAGCCCTGTAGGTGGTTCAGCTAACTGATAGGGGGCCTTCCAAAGTCCAGATACCTCTAGTTGACAGCAGAATATGTGTTCTGGAACATAAAATGAGTAATGATAAAATGTTCCAGAGATTGGGATTAAGCATCTCATCTTCTCTGGAGTCTAGCCTTTAAGGCAGTACAGGTCCTGAATGTTCTGTACAAATCCAGCAAATCTTATGTTATATAGTCAAATAAACCCACAAAATTGCATGAAAGGACATGTGCTTTAGCGACCCAGCAGAGGCATCTCAGCCGGGCCCAGCTGGGTGTTTGGATCCTTCCTCTACTGCAGCTGGATGCATCAGCACCAATTGCAGAAGCCAGGGTGACCTCAGTTAGTCCCACCTCCATTCCCTCTTTGCCATCACCACCGCAACAAATCAATTCCTGTTTCTAAACATTTGACATGCTCCATGAACTCCCAAGTGAAGCCAAGCAAGTGAGTGAATGTGTCAGCAACACTGGTCCCAAGGAATGATATGGCCTAGTGTCTAAACTCACATGGCTCCATAAGAAGGCAGAGGGTGGGCTGGGTGAATTTTTCTGATTCTTTCCAACTTCCCTCTTCTTGGTAGAGTCATGCAGCTGTTAGTACAAATGAATGAGCTAACAATAAAGCCACTCATGTTTACTGCCATTACATTGCATTGCATGCAGAGGGCACTGTCCACACCTGCTGACTCTTGGCTACCCCATATGTCTTCTAAGTCTACAGGGTTGTTTGCCTAGTGGTAATAGTATCCAGTGACAGCCCCACTACCAGACAGACTACACAGTGTGGCTTACATGGTGGTCCTGTCCCCTGGCTTCTAGCAGATGAGATGCTAACCCTGCAGTCCTGTGACGAACTTCTGTAGGAACAGGATCAANTGACGACCTCCTGTAAGACCAGGATCAAGGAGTGTCCCTGGAGGTCTGCTCTGAGGGAGGAATTTTCTCTCACTACAACCCCAGTCCTATCCGAATGCTTCTCACATCAGTACTGGCTCACAGTCTCACTACTCACCTATGCTGAGAGGTTAAAATAGTGGCTGGGCACATGTATTGAAATATATATACAATCTATGCCATAGAAGTATGCATGTGTACACTAAATTCATATTGCCAACATTTTTCTAGAAGGCTGAGGTTATTTATGCATCTTCGTAGTCACAAAGCTGAACCAACAGCCCTCTTTTATCTTTACGGAAGAACATACTGGAAATAGTCTTATCTCAGCAGACAATCTATTATTAAATAGAATGAAATTAAACTGTATCAATTAATTTTAAATGTCATCACACAGAAAATATGTTGCCACAATACCTGGCATTCCTAAACTTTCTCTCGGAAAATGAAAATGAGGTCTCCATGTTCCATGTTCACGTCCTCATGATTTCTTATTCTTAAAGGAGGGGCCATCCCTACCCATGCTATGAAACTCAGTCCTTTCCCAACCTCTTCTAGGATTCCAGGAATCCCACCACTGAAAGAATTTCCTCTGCTAGATGGTTTGATTCTTCCTATTGTACTGTAACATAAAGTAAAAAACATATTTAAAATCCAAACTGGTAAGTATTCATCCCTTCTGATGGCTGAATAATATTCCATTGTATGTATGTACCACATCTTCTTTATCCATTTGTCTGTTGATGGGCATCTCAGCTCTTTCCACAGTTTGGCTATTGTGGACATTGCTGTTATAAATATCGGGGTGCAGGTACCCCGTNGGGGTGCAAGTACCCCGTTGGATCAATACATTTGTATCTTTAGGGTAAATACCTAGTAGTGCAATTGCTGGATTTCAGGATAACTCTATTTTTTTTTAAAGATTTTATTTATTTATTTGACAGAGAGACAGCCAGCGAGAGAGGGAACACAGCAGGGGAGTGGGAGAGGGAGAAGCAGGCTCCCAGGGGAGGAGCCCGATGTGGGACTCGATCCCGGAACACCAGGATCACGCCCTGAGCCAAAGGCAGACGCTTAATGACTGCGCTACCCAGGCACCCCAGGGTAACTCTATTTTTAACTTCTTGAGTAATCTCCATACTGTTTTCCAGAGTGGCTGTACCAGCTTGCATTTCCATCAACAGTGCAAAGAGGGTTCCCCTTTCTCCACATCCTCGGCAGCATTTGTTTTCTCCTGTCTTGTTAATTTTAGCCTTTCTGACTGGTGTGAGGTGGTATCTCATTGTGGTTTTGATTTGTATTTCCAGGATGGCTAATGATGTTGAGGATTTTTTCATGCGTCTGTTGGCCATATGGATGTCTTCTTTGGAGACATGTCTGCTTGTGTCTTCTGCCTATTTCTGGATTATTTGTTCCTTGAGGGTTGAGTTTGATATGTTCTTTATAGATCTGGACACTAGCCCTTTATCTCATATGCCATTTGCAAATATCTTCTCCTATTCTGTCAGCTTTTGGTCTTGTCAACTGTTTGCTTTGCTGTACAAGCGCTTTTACTCTTTTTTTTTTTTTTTTAGATTTTGTTTATTTATGTGACAGAGAGAGAGTGCAAGTAGGCAGAGAGGCAGGCAGAGGGAGAGGGAGAAGCAGGCTCCCCACTAAGCAGGGAGCCTGTTGCGGAACTTGATCCCAGGACCCTGGGACCTGAGCCGAAGGCAGCCACTTCACTGACTGAGCCACCCAGGCACCCCAAAAAGTTTTTATCTTGATGAAGTCCCAATTGTTCATTTGTGCTTTTATTTCCCTTGCCTTTGGAGACATGTCTAGCAAGAAGGTGCTGCAACCGAGATCACAGAGCTTGCTGCCTCTGTTCTTCTCTAGGATTTTGATGGATTCCTGTCTCACATTGAGGTCTTTCATCCACTTTGAGTTTATCTTTGTACATGATGTAAGAAAACGGTCCAGTTTTATTCTTCCACATGTGGCTGTCCAATTTTTCCAGCACCATTTATTAAAGAGACTCTCCATTTTCCATTGGATATTCTTTCCTGCTTTGTTGTAGATTCATTGACCATAGAGTTGAGAGTCAATTTCTGGGTTCTCTATTCTGTTCCACTGATCTATGTGTTTGTTTTTGTGCCAGTACCATACTGTCTTGATGATTACAGCTTTGTAATAGAGCTTGAAGTCCGGCATTGTGATGCCACCAGCTTTGGTTTTCTTTTTCAACATTCCTCTGGCTATTTGGGATCTTTTCTGATTCCATACAATTTTAGGATTGTTTGTTCCAGCTCTTTGAAAAACGTCAATGGTATTTTGAAAGGGGTGGCACTGAATTTGTAGATTGCTCTGGGTAGTATAGACATTTTAACAATATTTATTCTTTCAATCCATGAGCATGGAATGCTTTTCCATTTCTTTGTGTCTTCCTCAATTTCTTTCATAAGAGTTCTATAGTTTTTAGAGTACAGATCCTTTAGCACTTTGGGTAGGTTTATTCCTAGGTATTTTGTGTTTTTTTGTGCAGTTGTAAATGGGATCAACTCCTTAATTACACTTTCTTCAGTGACATTGTTAATGTATAGAATTGCAGCTGATTTCTGTGCACTGATTTTATATCCTGCCACATCGCTGAATTCCTGTAGGAGTTTTAGCAATTTTGGGGTGGATTCTTTTGGGTTGTCCACATATAGTATCATGCCATCTGCAAAGAGAGAGTTTGACTTCTTTGCCAAATTGAATGAATAATTACCATTTACATCAATGTGGGTAGAACTGGAGGGTATTATCCTGAGCAAAGTAAGTTAATCAGAGAAAGACAATTATGGTATGGTTTCCCTCATGTGGAATATAAGAAATAGAGCAGATGATCATAGGAAAAGGGAGGGAAAACTCAATGGGAAATCCTCAGAGAGGGAGAAAACCCATGAGACACTCTTAACTATAGGAAGCTAATTGAGGGTTGCTGGAGAGGAGGTGGGTGAGTGGGTGGGGTAATTGGGTAATGGGCATTAAGGAGGGCACATGATGTGATGAACACTCAGTGTTACACGCAACTGAAGAATTATTGAACAGCACATCAGAAACTAATGATGTATTATATATTGGCTAATTGAATTCAAATACATAAATAGATAGATAAATAAGTAAATAAAATCCAGATTGGCTTTCAGGGTTCTGCCTTTGTGGCTGTCAGCAGATTTCATATTGAGGGGAAAGAAATCTCTATACTGATATTAACCCTCCCAGAGACTGGAAGGAAAAGATGAAATGAATAACATTTCAAGATTTCTGCCAAGTCTTCTCCAAAGAAGACATACAAATGGCTAACAGACACATGAAAAAATGCTCAACATCATTAGCTGTCAGGGAAATACAAATCAAAACCACAATGAGATACCACCTTACACAGTTAGAATGGAAAAAATTAACAAAACAGGAAGCAACAAATGTTGGCAGGGATGTGGAAAAAGGGGAACCCTCTTACATTGTTGTGGGAATGTAAGCTGGTACAGCCACTCTGGAAAACAGTATGCAGTTTCCTCAGCATGTTAAGAATAGAGATACTCTATGACCCAGCAATTACACTACTGGGTATTTACCCCGAAGATACAGATGTAGTGAAAAGAAGGGGCACATACACCCCAATGTTCATAGCAGCAATGTCCACAATAGCCAAATTGTGGAAGGAGCCAAGATACCCTCAACAGACGAATGGATAAAGAAGATGTGGTACATATATACAATGGAATATTATTCAGCCATCAGAAAGGATGAATACCCACCATTTGAATTGACATGGATGGAACTGGAGGGGAGTAGGCTAAGTGAAGTAAGTCAAACAGAGAAAGACAACTATCATATAGTTTCACTCATATGTGGAACATAAACAATAGCACGGAGGACCATAGGGGAAGGAAGAGAAATCTGAAGGGGGAGAAATCAGAGAGGGAGATGAGCCATGAGAGACTCTGGACCCTGCAAAAGAAACTGAGGGTCTCAGAGGGGAGGGGGTAACCAAGTGCTGGGTATTGAGGAGGGCCTGAGTTGTGATGCGCACTGGATGTTTATGTAACTAACGAATCATTGGACACTACATCAAAAACTAATGATGTACTATACAGTGGCTAACTGAAATAAATAAATAAATAAATAAATAAATAAATAAATAAATAAATAAATAAATAAATAAATAAATTTATTTATTTC
>NW_023178539.1:0-3104 GCF_002007445.2 Ailuropoda melanoleuca
CTAACTACAAGGCATAAAACAAGGTTTATATAATCTTAAGCTGGCTAGGGACATGTTGAACCTGATAAGGGTAGAAAGTAATTACACCCCAAAGGAACTGCAAAATCTAGCCGGCATACCCCATTATAAGCCAGGGGTATCCCTGAGATTCTAACTGAGGGTTCAATGGGACTGGAACATAAAATTGAATAAGAATTAATTGGCATGAGGTATTTTTTTGGAATAGAAAATGACAGCTTGGCCAGGACCTCAAGGAATGGGGCAAACTTTCTGCTAGCGTGGCTCTTAAAAACCTGGAGAAAGTAAGAGCCAAAGTTAAGCAAAGTATAAATAAGTGTCTGAGCTTCCCTGACAGATAGTAAAGATGCTATCAAAAAGCTCAGGTAGGTGGGCCTGCTGACTGGATATGTTATGTGAAGCCATAAGATCCCCATAGGATGATATTCCTTGGGAAGGCCAAGATAAACACATCATTTATCAAGACCATTAGGAATAAACTTGTGAGAGTGACACAGAGATCAATAAAATATTTGGTGGCAGCTCTCCATTTACAGCTTTCAAAAAAAAAGTAGNACTTTCAAAAAAAAAAAAGTAGGACTGCAGTTATGTTTGAATTTCAGATAAACAATGAATTTTTTCTAGTACAAATATGTCCTTAATATTTCATGGCACATAGTCCATAGAGATTCTACCATATAACAGGGCTGATGGTGGCAGAGGTAATCATAGAGCTGGCTCATTATTAGTCATGTGCTGATGTGTCCGAAAGCAAATGATGCACTAATCAACAGGGGCACTTAATCATCAGAAACCAGTTTGAAAAAAATATCAAAATATCAAGCCAGGTTAGAAAAGCAAGCAAGAGGGTCTGACCTGCAGAAAGTTGTAAAGATGGTTAATAAAATATGGCATCCTAATAGATAAGTAACCAGCAAGAGGAATGTAAATCAGAAGAAGGTAAGAATGGAGAAGGAGGAAGCTAAGAGCAGTCATCCAAAGAAAAAGTCATGATGCCTTGTTCAGTATCCAGACTTGAGCCTGTTTTCTGATCTGGAATCCATTAATAGAGAAGGTGACCAGTCGCTTAATGTAAGAAGCATGCAACTGTATGAAAAGTATATGCCATCATGATTTTACCAGTCCTTTATTAACAAAACCTATTGCCATTACTCAGGTGACAGTACATTGAGGAAAGGAGAATATTCATTCAGTCATTTTGAAGGCTATTGGACACAGAGTTTGGCTTGATATTGGTATCTGCTGAATCCCCTGTTAGAATAAAGCCTTACAATGGCCAGGTACTGTATGCACACTTGGCCAAAATTTAGCATATAGTGGACCCACTGAGGCATGGATCTCCATCCACTGGTCATTTCCCCAGTCCCTGAGGGTATAATTGAGATTGACATATTTGACAGTTGGAGTAATTCCCAAATTTGGATCTTGGCTTATGGAATAAGTGCTGTAATAGTGTGGAAAGCCATACCAAAGTCTGTGAAACTGTCCTTCTGCCCTGGTCAAAATAGTATATAAAAAATAATATTGCCTGTGAGTGGGGGGATGGGTGATATAGGTGAAGGGGAGTAAGACTGCACTTCTCATGATAAACACTGAGTAATGCATAGAATTGTTGAATTGTTATACTGTACACCTGAAACTAATATAATTACATAATATGCTAATTACTCTTGAATCAGAAAATGAAAAAAAAATAATATTGTCTAACAGAGAAGTGAGTATCAGGTATTAATGATCCCACTAAAAATCTAAAGGATCAAAGGGTGGTAATCCCAATCGTAAATCTTAAAGAATTACTATGGAATGAGACTAGGTCAACAGAGAATTACTCTTATTGTAGCTTCTGTGCCAGATATGGTATCAATGCTAAGTGAACTAAATTCCAGAATGTAGCAAATCCTTCCTAGTAGAGAAGAGACCAATTTGCTCTCAACTTTCGTCAGCTGGCACAGAGGGGACACCTGGGTGGCTCATTCAGTTAAGAGTCTGCCTTAGGCTCAGGTCATGAACCCAGTGTCCTGGGATAAGAGCCCCAAGCTAAGTTCCCTGGTCAGTGGGGGAATCTGCTTCTCCCTCTCCTACCCTCTACTCCTCCTCCTATCCCCCCTCACCTGCTCATGCTGTCTCTCACTCCTGCACTCTTTCTCTCTCTAAAATAAATAAATAAATCTTTTAAAAAATTGGCACAAGGAGGAGGAGTATGCCAAAAAAGAATGGGAAGGAATAACCTACCAAATTTCTAAATATTGTTTATCACTCATGTTTCAGCTGGCATGGTTTATTAAAACCTTAAATTTAAATTTTGAGGACCCTAAGACACACAGCAAGTCTTCACCCAACTGTTTATAAGCCTATATCAAGCGAATGGAGGTAACACACAGAAGGCTGAGGAGAGAGAGCAAGAGAGCTGAGGAAGATCACCTGTATGGTGCACTGAGTTTCCAAGAATGTCTGCATAACAAACTATCTCAAACTTAGGGGTTTAAAACAACATATATTTATTATCTCATGGTTCGTGGTTCTAGAATCCAGGACTAGCTTATGTCAGCCCTTTACAGATGGCTACACAGGGCTGCAGTTAAAGCTTAACCCAGTTCTAGGATCTCTTCAGAGGCTTGACTCAGAATCTACTTCCAAGGTCAATCCAGTCATTGGCATATGTAATTCCCTTATGCCTGTAGAATTAATAGCAGATTACTTATTAAAAGCCTCCTGGTGGTGAGTGGAAGGAATAGAGGAAAGAATGGCAGGGAGGGAGAGAGAGGAACTGAGTCTAGATATAGGTGCTGTATTTGTATGTAATCATGTGCACATTATCACGTACATCTTGTCACAGTTGCCACATGCATTGGTGAAAAGAAATTACTGGTCCCTGTCCATACTGAATCAGAGGAAATTACACAAAGGCATGAATAGCAGGAGGTGGAGAGCATGGAGACCATATATAATCTGTACACCAGGTAAAGGGGAGAGGACTATTACAGTATAATGTACAGGAAAGCTAAGAAAAATTCACTCAAGTCATGATAGGTCAAAAGGTTGATGTTGAACAGGGAGTGGAGAGAGATAACCTGAAAGAAAAGAGG
>NW_023178540.1:0-1130 GCF_002007445.2 Ailuropoda melanoleuca
TGTATCTTTAGCTAAAATTTATCTCCTGAGTTTCAAACCCATGTATCTGTCTATATATCCTGTAGATCCAGACACTCTCACTTGGAGGTGCCATGGCTGTTCAGAATGGTTATATCTAAATTTAAACTTCCTTACCTTGTGGCACTTCAGCGCCCCCATTGAGTTTCCCTTCAGTGATTGTGAGTGGGACAAGATGAAATAATGAAGCTTGTCACCCGTGGTTGAACCAGGGAACTAAAAGCTCTTTTTTATACCTGTATTTCCTGACACCGCCCTTCTCCAGACTACATAGTAAGTTTCTAATACCTGTCCATCTATTCTGAATATTTCTTAAATCTTTTCCCACTATCTTAGTTTCTTCCATCCTTCAAACCCTATTTTGGGGGAGGGAGCGTACAGTTGAAATTCCTGAAAGATGTACAACCTTGTTTTTCTTGTTGCTTGGTATGACTCCATCACATTGCTGCCTGTCCCACAGCACTCCCATAGCTGTTCCTTTGCTAGGGTTTGGAGTGTCTGGGTCTGTGTCCAGGTCACCTTTCTCATCTTCATTATGTTCTTGAAACAAAACAGTTTATTGAAGGGGTAAATCCACAGTGCCTTTTAAACTTGAGGCTTGAGGCTTTTTTTTTTTTTTTTAATCCTAATCTGCTCAGCTTTCCTAATTTCTGCTTGTTCCTTTGGCTACTTTGGAAAGTCTTATTCTTTTTCTTTGTTAACCCATTCTAATCCTGTTTTTGTTTTCTTAGTCCTTCATAAACCTGCTTTTTCATCTCTTTTCCTGGTCAGAGACATCCAGGAAACTGTTCCTGACCAGGTGAAGTAAGTTACCATATTAGCTCTGGGTAAGGTCTACTAAGTATTGAACATTGTTCTTAAGCCATAATTCTTAAAGGTGTACATTGAAAACAGGTTTTTTTTTTTTCAACAATGAAAATCATGTTTGTGAACATAATTTACCTTCTTTGCTTAAATATGCTTCCAAAACAGTCTGGATGTAAAAATGGCAGTTTTCCTAGTGCTTTTTTTTTTCTTTTTTTTTTTTTTTCTTTTGACAGATGCTTAAGAACCTACTAAGTGCCAAGTGTTTTCACAGAAAGTTTCAGTTAATCTTTACCATTATAAGAAGT
>NW_023178541.1:0-4042 GCF_002007445.2 Ailuropoda melanoleuca
GAGCTTAAGTCACTGATAGAGTCAGTTTCTCCTGGAAAGTTTCCTTTTTCAAAACTTGAGACAGATTTTTTATTCTATTTATAGTGTAAGCGCTAGGTACTTAAGAAATCCCTGGAAGCAGAAACAACCTTTGCATGACTTTTCTCGTAGGTTAAATGGTCCTAACCAAAAATACAAGCTAGTTTTCCCCAAACAGCTTCTTTTCCATTTCCGAGTTTCCTAAAGCTGGTGCTCCGTAACGAAACATTTGTTCCTTGTCCATGACTCACCTACCTTTCACGCCAGCATCTCTTGACTTTTGCCTTTTCCCAGATCAGCTCTTTGCCAAGCAAATGACTCAGAGCTCAGGTTCCATGGGTACTGTCAGGTGTGGCTCCTCGGAAGCCGGCTCAGCTGACCTTGAGCAAGGTCTCCCCAGGAGCCAGGGAAGCCAGCCACGGTAATGAGAGCCACCGTGCAGCACAGTGGAGCCAGGTTTCGATCTTGCTCGCTGCTTTTTAAAAAAGAAGAGGAAGAGGAGGGCATTTGCTGGCAAAAGTAGCTGGGATTTTACTTGTTTTATTCTCCTTCTTCACAAAAATCACCCAGGCTCTGCAAGGATAGACGTAGAGATAGTCTCCTCTCTAAAACAAAAGGCTCCTATCCTCAGAAAGTATCATTCTATTTTTGAGGGTTTAACACGTGTTTATTATGAAGTTCAAGAGGCCACTATTGATTGCGATTTAAATTGTTAAATTGCCAATTAAGTTATTTGGCATATTTAAAAATGCTATTTTCTGATCAAATGAACGAAATTCCGTAAGTCAACTGTGTGTGTCTAGATTTTGTTGTTAATTATTAATGGCTATTACAGTGTAGATCAGTTCATTGTCAATGTAGTCACTGCTTTTCTACAAAAAGCAGCAGAAGAGTTAAGCCCATAGTCTGTGGAAAGCTTGCCTTGGGAGTGCTGTGCTGGAGGCATCACGTGTCTCTGTAGTCTGCACACTCGCCCTGCAGAGAGGGTATTAGAATTTTCATTGTGTGGATGAGGATACAAGAATTGAAGAGGTTCAACCTGATAACAAAGGGCAACCGTGTGACAAGAGGCACTGGGTATAAACCCAATTCTATCCCAGGCTCTTCTTTCAGCCCTTTACCAGACTTTTCATACCAGTTGATTTCTCTATTGTGATGGGTTCGTACATGGAATGGGAAAGATAGTTGAGGGTCATTGGACAGTGGGAAAGTAGAATGGGGAAGTCACAAGAAAATATGGATGTCTGGTGGAATATTAGATCAACTCGTAGAAACCATGGGCAGTCTTCAATTAATCAGAGAAGGGATGAGACCAAAAAGTCAAATAATGAGAGAAAGGGACTGTAAGAGCACACCCATTAGAGAGAGAAAGATACCCACAGAGTGATTGCAGCTGTGATGGGTGAAAAGCTAGACTATCAAGACCTTACTATTCTCCAACCTGCTGAGAGTATGCTCCATCATTAGGTGTGAATTGAGAAAGCATTCGTGCATCCTGACTACTCAGAGAAGTTCAGAGAGAGGGAGGCCATCAGGACCGTGTGATTAGAGAGCCTTGAAGTGTCATCTCCGCACCGTTCTCTCTCTTCCATAGCCTGGTGCTGTGGTCTGAATGTGTTCCCCACCCCGTTCATATGTTGCAATCCTAATGACCGTTGTGATGGTGTGAATTCATGGGGCCTTTGGGAGGNGTGTCATCTCTGCACCGGTCTCTCTCTTCCATAGCCTGGTGCTGTGGTCTGAATGTGTCCCCCACCCCGTTCATATGTTGCAATCCTAATGACCGTTGTGATGGTGTGAATTCATGGGGCCTTTGGGAGGTATGTAGATCACGGTGGTGGAGCCCTCATGATTGGATAGTACCTTGGTAAGAGAGGCTCCCGAGAGATTCCCTTGCCCTTTCTGCCATGTAAGGACAACAGTAAGAAGCCTGCAACCCAGAAGAGGGCCTTTACCAGAACCAGTCATGCTGGCACCTTGATCTTGGATTCCAGCCTCCAGAATTGTGAGAAAGAAATGTTTATTATCTCTAAGCCACCCAGTCTGTGGCATTTTGGTGTAGCAGCCCTAACAGACTGAGACACCTAGGGTGAAGTTGGTCTCTGCGCATGGCCTTTGGGTAGTGTTTAGACACACCTGCTCTTTATCTTCACAAAGCACTGGTCTGGCATGGTCTGGAACTTTGTCTCTTGCTCTTGCTTGAGTCTCGTGGGTCTAACTCTCTAAAGGGCACATTGAAAGCAGAGCTCAGCTCGGCATCCTCCTCAGACAAAGAGATACAGTTTTGAGCACGACAGTCAACAGAAGGAGCATCCTCTGGAAGGAAGCCCCACCGAGTAACTGCTGGCTCTTTACCATGCATCCCCAGGCAGCCATCAAGCCCTGCTGGCTTTTCCTCATGCATCATACGCTGGCGTCACCATCTCTACACCAGACTGACTTAGCCTTATTAGTAGAGCAGTCAGCCCGCCCCTGGTCTCTGCTGCCAGTCCATTTAGCAAGCAGAAAATTCTTTTACAAACACTGTTCATCTGGTTACCTCCTTGCTCCCAAACCCTGTTTTCTCCCAGTTACCTATCGATCAGATTTAAAGTCCAGAGCCCTGAAGTTAAAGCCACCTCTCAACCGGCCTCCCCACACTCTTTCAAAGTCAGCATCCGTCACTCTTCTTGTGTTTCCTACACACCTGGCTCATCAGGGTGTGTGTTCCTCTACTTGCCCGGAACTCCTTATCAGTTCCTCATCCTCAGAGTCCAGGACTTCCTTTGAGGCCCATTTCAAAAGTTACTTTTTCCTCTATTTAAAAATAAATAAGTAAATAAACTTTCTGAGCAAAATCCAGGAATTTCTACCATTCATTCATCCAACAAATTCATTCAAGAAATTTCTTCACAATTTAGTATATACCACATACCTTTATAGGTAGTCTTGGAATTATCTTTTGTTTTAAGCATCTATACGATTCTCAAATTATATGATAAGTTTATTTACAACTTGTCTCTTACTGTAAAGAACACGGACTCCCAGCAGTGGTGTAGGAGCGCCGGCGGGCATCCATCTGGTGCCTGCCCTGAGGGAGCATGGGCTGGGCTGAAAAAGACTTTCAAAGACTTAAAGACTTTCAGAAGCCCCGCAGTATCCGGACAGTTCCAGGGACTGATAAATTCCTGGAGAGGCACGAAGTTCTTTACCAACGCGGCTCACCCTTCATGAAAATAACGCTTTTGTTCAACAGCACGGAGTGGAAAGCTATCATCAGTTCTTATGTCTCCAGAGGAGAGTGACATCTAAGTAGACTTANTCCAGAGGAGAGTGACATCTAAGTAGACTTAAAGAAAACACAGTCAAGAGGAAAACACAGCTTCTCCTCTGGAAGGTAAACAGACCCACCGACAGCAAGAAACACAAGTAGATACTCGATCAGAATCCCACCCATACGTGAGGTCCAGTTCAGGTTTCCTCTGCTGTGTGAAGACCTCCTAAATCTTCGTTTATTCAGAATTGGCGTTACAAGTACTCCTAGGCCCTTGTGACAGTGTGTGTGTCATGAACTTTCCTCAGAGTCCGTGGAACCTACTTACCGTTATCTGATTTCTGTTACGGTAAGTTCCCCCTGCCTCTTGCTAGCGCATTATACGCAACTTGAGTGTAGGAATAACGTGTGTACCCTGTGTCTTTAGAATCCCGCACAGAATTGAGCAAACTATAGAGGATTAAGAGCAGTTTGTGGACTTTAATAGGGACTGAAAGGCTTTGTCTGCTCGTAAAGAGGAAAGTCACTGTAGGTTTCTCATCTGCCTTTTTATAAGCTCTGGTGGCAGCCTCTGCAGGTACAAGACATGGCAGCACCAGGGGTCAACAGGACCAGAGGCATCATTTCAGTGAAAGAGAAAGACACCGTCTACTCGTGGGAAAAGGAAGGAGAAAATGAAGTCAGAAAAAAGGAAGAAAAAAAAAGGGAAATTTGAGTTATTTGTGGTGGGTTATAGTTGAACATTATGGTATAGAATTAGAAGAACTTGAA
>NW_023178542.1:0-1847 GCF_002007445.2 Ailuropoda melanoleuca
TGCATTCCTGCTACGTGTCGCCCTGGTGCCGTCTCCATCTCCTTGCCGCCTGGCCTCCCTAACAGCAGACCTAGAGGCGGCTCAAGGCCAGCAGAAGGCATCACCTGCCACCCTCTTAACAGGGTTCACCCAGACTTCCTCTTCAGGGTCCACTTTGCTCTATGCTCTTGGTACCTCTAAGGGGCAGTTCCTCTGTCCTCCAGGGCAAACACACTGCGTTTGTGCATGTGTGGTTGTTGGGTGAGTGTGCTGCTGTGGGTGCCCCGCCTGGGACCTTTTCCAGGGTCACCTGACTGGGTGCCAGTCACAGAGGGCGACAGGGCTTTTATGTCCATGGAAAAAAGCTGCTCAGAGAGTCGTACGCATCTTCCGTCCTGACGTCCTTCTCCTCGAGAGACCGTGTGGCCAGAGAGGAGCCAGAGAAAGAACACCTGAACACAAAGTCTTAGAGGAAGACGGAGAGGAGAGCAAGAAGAAAGGACAGGCACACAGATGGAACCAGCACTCTTCATCACTCTTCTCCTGAGTAGCAAAGGACATGGGCTGGGACAAACTGTGGGTACCCTTTTGCCCCCACCCCGGCCTGGCAGAGAGCGTCGGGGTACCTGTGTCCTGGAATTGCCGTGATTCTCCAGGACATGGGCTGACGCTTTCCACACACACTGGTCCAGAGCTCGCGGGGGTGTGTACGGTGTCCTGAGTCCTAGAGGAGTCTGTTCGGGAAGGCGAGGGACAGCTCAGCATTGCCTGGGTTCGTGTACCAGGCGGAGCGGGCTCTGGGAGGAAGCGGCGGGAGGGGTGAAGGTGGAGGTGTGTCCTGGGAGCGCAGTAGGCGGGGCGCCGAGGCTGGCTCCCTGAGTGGTCAATGCAGGGGGAGGGGAGGGGCGCTGGAGGGCCACGCCCACTGGCCATTTACGGAATGGACGCGAGGTTCTCCCTTGTCCTGGGCCTAGCTCAGGACTCAGTCCCACCAAGGCCGCCTACGTGATAGAGCGTCATCATCGGGCGTCACAACCTGTCCTCTACCCCATGTGCGCATGCGTTCACCAGCCCGCAGCCTCTGGGAGGACGCCAGAGCTCCACCTGCCGGCCGCGTGCGGGAGCCGTGTGGTCGCACATCCAGCTCCTTCCCTCCGTTGCCAGCCAGGCTTGCTCAGGGCCAGGACCACATGGAGAGCGCTGCGGGGTCCGGGGAAGGCGGACTGCCCTGCCGTCCTGGACAACCGTGGTCCTGGAAGGGGGCCGTGAGGAGTCAGAATAATAAATGTCTAGTAACAGAGGAATGGTTGACTACATTAGGGTACATCCAGGATCATGATGAAATATTACATGGCCGTAACCAAGAATGAGTCAGTTCATGCGAACTGTCTGAAGAAACTTCTGTAGTACATCAGGAAAAAAAAAAGCAAAATGAATAATAATACATACAGCATGACCATTTATGTCAAAAGAAAACACATACGATTTTCTTTATAGATCTACAAATGGTTGTGTACATACATTTTTTTAAAAAGATTTAATGTCTTTATTTGACAGAGAGAGAGAGCACAAGCAGGGGGAGCAGCAGAGGGAGAGGGAGAAGCAGACTCCCCGCCGAGCAGGGAGCCCGACGAGGGGCTCNGTTCATGCGAACTGTCTGAAGAAACTTCTGTAGTACATCAGGAAAAAAAAAAGCAAAATGAATAATAATACATACAGCATGACCATTTATGTCAAAAGAAAACACATACGATTTTCTTTATAGATCTACAAATGGTTGTGTACATACATTTTTTTAAAAAGATTTAATGTCTTTATTTGACAGAGAGAGAGAGCACAAGCAGGGGGAGCAGCAGAGGGAGAGGGAG
>NW_023178543.1:0-2358 GCF_002007445.2 Ailuropoda melanoleuca
AGAAAGAGAAATTAGGGAATCCATCCCATTTACAATAGCACCAAAAACCATACATTACTTTGGAATTAACCTGAGATGTAAAGGACCCATATTCTAAAAACTATAAATCACTCTTGAAAGACATTGAGGAAGACATAAAAAGACGGAAAAATATTCGATGCTCATGGATTGGAAGAATTAACATAGTTAAAATGTCCATGCTACCCAGAGCAATCTACACTTTCAATGCTATCCCGATCAAAATACCAAGGACATTTTTCAAAGAACTGGAACAAATAGTCCTTAAATTTGTATGGAACCAGAAAAGGCCCCGAATCTCCAAGGAACTGTTGAAAAGGAAAAACAAAGCTGGGGGCATCACAATGCCGGATTTCGAGCTGTACTACAAAGCTGTGATCACAAAGACAGCATGGTACTGGCACAAAAACAGACACATCGACCAATGGAACAGAATAGAGAACCCAGAANGTAGAGAGCCCTGAAATGGACCCTCGGCTCTTTGGGCAACTAATCTTTGATAAAGCAGGAAAAAACTTCCGGTGGAAAAAAGACAGTCTCTTCAATAAATGGTGCTGGGAAAATTGGACAGCTACATGCAAAAGAATGAAACTTGACCACTCTCTCACACCATACACAAAAATAAACTCCAAATGGATGAAAGACCTCAATGTGAGACAGGAATCCATCAAAATTCTAGAGGAGAACATAGGCAACAACTTCTATGACATCGGCCAGAGCAACCTTTTTCACGACACATCTCCAAAGGCAAGAGAAATAAAAGATAAAATGAACTTATGGGACTTTATCAGNCTCTACAAAATCGGCCAAAGCAACCTTTTTCATGACATATCTGCAAAAGCAAGAGAAACAAAAGATAAAATGCACTTATGGGACTTCATCAGGATAAAAAGCTTCTGCACAGCCAAGGAAACAGTCAAAAAAAACTAAGAGGCACCCACGGAATGGGAGAATATATTTGCAAAGGACACTACAGATAAAGGACTGGTATCCAAGATCTACAAAGAACTTCTCAAACTCAATACACGAGAAACAAATAAACAAATCATAAAATGGGCAGAAGATATGAACAGACACTTTTCCAATGAAGACATACAAATGGCTAACAGACACATGAAAAAATGTTCAAAATCATTAGCCATCAGGNATGGCTAACAAACATATGAAAAAAATGTTCAAGATCTTTAGCCATCAGGGAAATTCAAATCAAAACCACACTGAGATACCACCTTATGCCGTTTAGAATGGCAAAAATAGACAAGGCAAGAAACAACAATTGTTGGAGAGGATGTGGAGAAAGGGGATCCCTCCTACATTGTTGGTGGGAATGCAAGTTGGTACAGCCACTCTGGAAAACAGTGTGGAGGTCCCTTAAAAAGTTAAAAATTGAACTACCCTATGACCCAGCCATTGCACTACTGGGTGTTTACCCCAAAGATACAGACGTAGTAAAGAGAAGGGCCATATGCACCCCAATGTTCATAGCTGCATTGTCCACAATAGCCAAATCATGGAAGGAGCCGAGATGCCCTTCAACAGATGACTGGATTAAGAAGCTGTGGTCCATATATACAATGGAATATTACTCAGCTATCAGAAAGAACGAATTCTCAACATATGCTGCAACATGGACGGCACTGGAGGAGATAATGTTTAGTGAAATAAGTCAAGCAGAGAAAGACAATTATCATATGATTTCTCTCATCTATGGAACGTAAGAACTAGGANTGGAGGTCCCTTAAAAAGTTAAAAATTGAACTACCCTATGACCCAGCCATTGCACTACTGGGTGTTTACCCCAAAGATACAGACGTAGTAAAGAGAAGGGCCATATGCACCCCAATGTTCATAGCTGCATTGTCCACAATAGCCAAATCATGGAAGGAGCCGAGATGCCCTTCAACAGATGACTGGATTAAGAAGCTGTGGTCCATATATACAATGGAATATTACTCAGCTATCAGAAAGAACGAATTCTCAACATTTGCTGCAACATGGACGGCACTGGAGGAGATAATGCTAAGTGAAATAAGTCAAGCAGAGAAAGACAATTATCATATGATTTCTCTCATCTATGGAACATAAGAACTAGGAGGATCGGTAGGGGAAGAAAGGGATAAAGAAAAGGTGGGGTAATCAGAAGGGGAATGAAACATGAGAGACTATGGACTATGAGAAACAAACTGAGGGCCTCAGAGGGGAGGGGGTGGGGGAAGGGGATAGCCTGGTGATGGGTAGTAGGGAGGGCACGTATTGCATGGTGCACTGGGTGTTATACGCAACTAATGAAGCATCAAACTTTACATCGGAATCTGGGGATGTACTGTATGGTGATTAACA
>NW_023178543.1:2366-10982 GCF_002007445.2 Ailuropoda melanoleuca
AATACTGTATTGTATACCTGAAAGTTGCTAAGAGAGTAGATCTTAAATGTTCTCACCATATATTTAAAAATGGTAACTATATGAGGTGATAGATGTGCTAACTAACCCTATTGTGGTAATCATTTTATTATATATATATATATTATATATATAATTATCACATTGTATTCCTAAGCATACACGATGTAATATGTACATTATATCTCACTAAAGCTAGAAAAATTCCTTTCACATGTGTAGTATATTTGAAAGTAAAAAAGGTGCATAATGGTCAATATGGGAACATTTCAGGGTGTTGGAAATTATAGATAAAGTTTCCTAATAGAAGTACCTTTGATTGAAAGGCTGGGGAAGTACTTTTGGTCAAGAGGCTGTTTTTTTAATAACAATTTTGTATTATGTTATGTTAGTCACCATACACTACATCCTTAGTTTTTGATGTAGTGTTCCATTATTCATTATTTGCATATAACACCCAGTGCTCCATGCAATATGTGCCCTCCTTAATAGGAAGAGGCTGTTTTTTTATGGCCTTTCCAATTCAGTTTCTCACATGCACATCCAACAGTAGCCTGACAACTTTAATCTACCTCCTATACATGACAGAAAGAAAAATCAAAGAATGGAAGCAGATGAGATGCTTTAGACTATCATTAGTAACTCTATAATTGGGAGCTTCACCTTGGAGCTTGCTGGAAATGGAGAATCTCAGGCCCCACCCAGAACTGAATCAGAATATTACTTTAACAAGATCTGCTGGTGATCATTATGCACATTAAAGTCTGAAATGTGCTGTTCTGGGGATATGGTAAAATTAAAAATGGGAATATATTTTTTTAAGCGTATTTATTTCTTCATCAGAATGAAGGACCAACAAGGACAATGAAAGCAAGAGAGGAAACATTGGCTGATAAAAGATTTGAAGAACTATTTTAGAAGACAGAAAGTAGTTGAAAGAGTGGTCACTGATTTGGCAAAGTAGAGAAGCTCACGAACTCAAACAGGCATAGAGGGGATTCTAATGAAAAGACTCAGAGAATTCAGGAGAGGCTTAAATCTTAGGAGGTATCATTTCTAGCAGTGTGTAGGAATGGAGATCTGGAGAAAAAAGAGGGCTAGATTGAAAATGTATAAAGAGAATAATCAAAGTTTGCCCCCTACACACACACACACACACACACACACACACACACACACACAGACACTACTCCTCATACTCACAGAACATCCTCATCCAGAACCTATTCTGTAAGCCAGAAGCCAATGGAGATTTATTAACTGGTGAAGCTGAACTAAAAAATCTTAGGAATCAGGGACAGCAAGAAAGATGATGGGTGATGGTGAATACAAAGTTGAATATAAGTTGAAATGTCGTACATGAAACGGTCAGACACCCATGCATACCCCTTCCTCTATACTATGGTCAGAAAGTCTCAAAACCAAATTAATAACCTCAGGCAAGTAATTGAAAGAGTGATCTCAGGAGAAACATGGCTTAAAAGAAAAAACCTCTATGTAGTGACAGTTTTGGTCCCCAGTGAACTGTCTGAACAGTAAGTAGTAAACTTCTCCAGACTGTAAACCCTGCCCATATACGCAAAGCCCCCATTCAGCTTTTATGCATCAAACCTACATATGAGAAGGTAACCAATCAACATATCACTGCGGAAAGCCCTGAACATATGAGAAAAGCAAAAATAAAGAAAGTCTGGTTCCAAGATGGCGGAGGAGCAGGAGACCTAAAGTTCCTCTGGTCCCAGGAATTCAGCTAGAGAGCTACAAAACCACTCTGAATACCTATGAACGCAACTGGAGAATAAAGAAAAGAGTAGCAGAAACTCCATGAACAGAAAAGCGAACACTTTATGCAAGGAGGAGAAAAGATGGCAAGAAGTAGGAGATACCTTTCTCAGCTGGTCCCCTGAGTCGAGCTGGATATCTACCAGACCATCCTGAAAACCAACGGAATCAGCCTGAGATGCAGGAAGATACATCTGGATCTCTACAAATGAACATATCCAGGGCTGAGTATTGAGATATGAAGAGGGGAGCTGTGAATCCGCGCACAGATATCAGAAGATAAATGGAAGGGGGAGGAAGCTGACGTGCTCAGGTGCTGGGAAGCAGTAGCCACCTGCACTGGGGGGCTGGCTGGACTAGTGGAATCGCACCTGTGAGAGAGCAGACTGAGACCATGAGCCTGGAAACACCGTACGACCAGACTGAAAACCAGAGCTCCAGGGCACTCACTCAAACAAGACTGAAACCGAGAGCTTGGGAGCGTGTGCGCAGTCTGAAAACCAGTGCTCTGGAGCATGTGCAAACCACACTGAAACAGGGAGCTCGGGAGCATGCTAGGGAACTGGGGGGGGGGGCTGGCAATGTTAGAGGCACAAAGAACAGAGACAGGCCAGCCCTGGAGGTGAGGTCTGGGAGAGCAGCTGTGGGGTGCACAACCCGGGACACTACAGGATTTTTGCAGCACTGACAGAAACAGAGTTAAAGTGGCCAAGAGAGCTCAATGGAGAGCAGACTGTGATCTCTCTATTCTGAGACAGAGGCTAGAATACAGCCACTGCTGCTCTGACTCTCAGAAGAGTCACAGAAAACTGCCAGGGAAAGGCACCAGAGAACAAAAGCCTGGAAATATTAGTTCACATTGTGCCCACCCCATCCCCTCTTGCAGGGGACAGGGCAACTCTACCCAAACAGGGTTGCCTGTGTATCAGCACAGCAGGCCCCTCCCCCAGAAGGCAGGCTGAAAAATCAAGAAGCCCACATCCCTAAGGTCCCTATAACAAGTGCACACTGCCTGTGTCCTGGTCAATAACCTGGGCTCTGGGCATCCCCGCAACCTCTCCTCATCAGAATGATGACAAGGAGAAATCCCCCCCCCAAGCAAAGAAAAGAAAATGAGTCTGTGGCCTCTGCCACAGAACTGATGGATATGGATATAACCAAATTATCAGAAATGGAGTTCAGAGTAACAATGGTCAAAATGATGTGCAGGATTGAAAAAAAATTAACGAAAATATTAATGAGAATATAGAATCTCTAAGGATGGAAATGAGAGTGAATCTGGCAGAAATTAAAAATGTTATGAATCAAAAGCAGTCTAAACTAGACTCTCTGACAGCCAGGGTAAATGAGGCAGAAGAATGAATTAGTGAATTCGAGGATGGGATGGTAGAAGAGAAAGTTAAAATAGAAACTTGCCTCAAAAAAATCCAATCTCAAGAATGTAGATTACAGGAGATTACTGACTCAATGAAACGTTCCAATGTCAGAATCATCGGCATTCCCGAGGGGGTGGAGAAAGAGAAAGGTCAAGAAGAGATATTTGAACAAATGGTAGCTGAGAACTTCCCTAATCTGGCAAAGGAAACAAGCATCCATGTCCAGGAAGAAGAGAGGACCCCTCCCAAGGTCAATGACAACAGAACTACAGCACATCAGGTCATAATGCAATTCGCAAATATTAGATCCAAGGATACAGTATTGAAAGCGGCCAGGGGGAAGAAAATCCTTATGTACAGAGGGAAAAATATCAGAATAACATCAGACCTGTCTACAGAGACCTGGCAGGCTAGGAAGGGTTGGCAGGGTATTTTCAAAGCTCTATCTGAGAAGAACATGCAGCCGAGGATCCTTTATCCAGCAAGGCTGTCATTCACAATCGATGGAGAGTTAACAACCTTCTAGGATAGGCAGAAACTGAAAGAATTCGAAACCACCAAACCAGCCCTACATGAGATATTAAGGGGGGTTTTATAAAAGTAATAAGACCCCAAGCATGATACAGAACAGAAATTTACAATCTATAGAAACAAAGACTTCACAGGAAACATGACATCATTAAAATCATATCTCTCACTCATCACACTCAAGTTAATGGCCTAAATGCTCACATAAAACACCACAGGGTGGCAGATTGGATAAAAAGACATGACCCACCCATTTGCTGTCTACAGGAGACTCATTTTGAACCTAAAGATACATGCAGACTGAAAGTAAAGGGATGGAATAACATCTTTCATGCCAATGGACCTCAAAAGAAAGCTGGGGTAGCAATTCTCATATCAGACAGATTAGATTTTTAAACTAAAGACTGTTGTTAGAGACACAGAAGAGCACTCTATTACTCTTAAAGGATATATCCAACAGGAGGATATGACAATTATAAATATCTATGCCCCCAACAGGGGAGCAGCTAAATACATAAGCCAACTCTTAACCAGAATAAAGAGACATATAGATAATAATATGTTAATAGTAGGGGACCTCAACACTCCACTCTCAACAAGAGACAGATCACCTAAGCAGAAAATCAACAAAGAAACAAGATCTTTGAATGACATACTGGACCAGATGGACCTCATAGATATATATAGAACACTGTACCCCAGAACAACAGAATACTCATTCTTTTCAAATGCACATGGAACATTCTCCAGAATAGACTATATACTGGGTCACAAATCAGGTCTCAACCGGTACCAAAAGACTGAGAGGATTCCCTGCATATTCTCAGACCACAATGCTTTGAAACTGGAACTCAATCACAAGGAAAAATTTGGAAGAAACTCAAAAACGTGGAAACTAAAAAACATCCTGCTCAAGAATGATTGGGTAAACCAGGAAATTAAAAATCAGTTTAAACAATTTTTGGACACCAATGAAAATGAAAACACATCGGTCCAAAATCTATGGGNCGGTCCAAAACCTGTTGGACACTGCAAAGGCAGTCCAAAGGGGAAAATACATACCCATCCAAGCCCCACTCAAAAGAATAGAAAAATCTAAAAATCAGTTTTTATATTCTCACCTCAAGAAGATGGAGCTAGAACAGAGGAACAGGCCTAACCCACAATGAGAAGGCAGGTGATCAAGATTAGAGCAGAGATCAATGAATTAGAAACTAGGAGCACAGCAGAGCAGATCAACAGAACTAGAAGCTGGTACTTTGAAGGAATAAATAGGATCGATAAGCCACTGGCCAGACTTATTCAAAATAGAGAAAAGGACCCAAATTAATAAAATTATGAATGAAAGGGGAGAGGTCACAACCAACACCAATGAAATAGGAAGGATCATTAGAAACTTTTATCAACAGCTTTATGCCAATAAATTAAACAACCTGGAAGAAATGAATGCCTTCCTGGAAACCTATAAACTACCAAGACTGAAACAGGAAGAAATTGATTATTTAAACAGGCCAATTAATTATGAAGAGATTGAAGCAGTGATCAAAAACCTCCCCAAAACAAGAGTCCAGTGCCTGATGGATTCCCCAGGGATTTCTACCAAGCATTCAAAGAAGAAATAATACCTATTTTCCTGAAGCTGTTTCAAAAAATATAAACAGAAGGAAAAATACCAAACTCATTCTATGAGGCCAGTATTACCTTGATCCCCAAACCAGGAAAAGACCCCATCAAAAAGGAGAATTACAGACCGATAACCCTGATGAATTTGTACACCAATTTTCTCAACAAGATCCTAGTTAATAGGATCCAAAAGTACATTGAAAGGATTATCCATCAAGACCAAGTGGGATTCATCCCCGGGATTCAAGGGTGGTTCAACATTTGCACATCTATCAGTGTGATAGATCATATCAACAAGAAAAGAGTCAAGAACCATATGACCCTCTGAACTGATGCAGAAAAAGCATTTGACAAAATACAACATCCTTTCCTGATTAAAACCCTTCAGAGTGTAGGGATAGAGGGTACATTCCTCAATTTCATAAAAACCATCTATGAAAAGCCTACAGTGAATATCATTCTCAATGGGGAAAAGCTGAAAACCTTTCCCTTAATATCAGGAACACGACAAGGATGCCCACTCTCGCTGCTATTATTCAACATAGTACTAGAAGTCCTTGCAACAGCAATCAGACAACAAAAAGGGATCAAAGGTATCCAAATCGGGAAAGAAGAAGTAAAAACGTTTCTCTTCGTNCCAAGAAGAAGTCAAACTGTCTCTCTTCACAGATGACATTGTACTCTATATACAAAACCCAAAAGATTCCACCCTCAAACTACTAGAACTTATAGAACAATTCAGTAATGTGGCAGGATACAAAATTAATGCTCAGAAATCAGTTGCATTTCTATACATGAACAATCAGACTGAAGAAACAGAAATTAGGGTATCGATTCCATTTACAATAGCACCAATAATCATACATTATGTTGCAATTAACTTAACCGGAGACGTAAAGGATCTATATTCTACAAACTACAAATCACTCTTGAAAGACATTGAAGAAGACACAAAAGGATGAAAAACCTTCCATGCTCATGGATCGGAAGAATAAACATTGTTAAAATGTCTATGCCAACCAGAGCAATGTACAATTTCAATGCCATCCCGATCAAAATACCAATGACATTTTTTCAAAGAATGGGAACAAACATCCCTTAAATTTCTGTAGAACCAGAAAAGGCCCTGAATCACCAAGGAATTGTTGAAAAGGAAAAAGAAAGCTGGGGGCATCACGTTGCCTGATTTCAGCTATACTACAAAGCTATGATCACCAAGACAGTATGGTACTGGCACAAAAACAGACACATAGACCAATGAAACAGAATAGAGAACCCAGAAATGGACCCTCGGCTCTTTGGGCAACTAATCTTTGACAAAGCAGGAAAAAACATCCAGTGGAAAAAGGACAATCTCTTCAATAAATGATGCTGGGAAAATTGGACAGCTATATGCAAAAGAATGAAACTTGACCACTCTCTCACAACATACACAAAGATAAACTCCATATGGTTGAAAAACCTCGATGTGAGACAGGAATCCATCAAAATCATAGAGGGGAACATAGGCTGCATCCTCTTTGTCATAGGCCACAGCAACTTTTTTCATGACACCTCTTCAAAGGTAAGAGAAACAAAAGAAAAATGAACTTGTGGGAATTCATCAAGACAAAAAGCTTCTGCACAGCCAAGGAAAAAGTAAAAAAAACTAAGGGGCAGCCCATGGAATGGGAGAAGATATTTGCAAATGACACTACAGAAAAAAGACTAGTATCCAAGATCTACAAAGAACTTCTCAAGCTCAATACACGTGAAACAAATAATGAAATCAAAAAATGGGCAGAAAATATGAACAGACACTTTTCCAATGAAGACATACAAATGGCTAACAGACACAAGAAAAAATGTTTAAAATCATTAGCCATCAGGGAAATTCAAATCAAAACCACCTTGAGATACCACCTTATGCCAATTAGAAAGGCAAAAATTGACAAGTCAGAAAACAACAGAAGTTGGAGAGGATGTGAAGAAAGGGGATCTCTCTTACACTGTTGTTGGGAATGCAAGTTGGTATAGCCACTTTGGAAAAGAGTGTGGAGGTCCCTTAAAAAGTTAAAAATTGAGCTACCCTATGATCCAGCCATTGCACTCCTGGGTATTTACCCCAAAGATACAGACGTAGTGAAGAGAAGGGCCATATGCACCCCAATGTTCACAGCAGCATTGTCCACAATAGCTAAATCATGGAGGGAGCAGAGATGCCCTTCAATAGATGACTGGAATAAGAAGATGTGGCACATAAATACAATGGAATATTACTCAGCCATCAGAAAGAACGATTACACAACATTTGCAGCAACATGGATGGGACTGGAGGAGATAATGCTAAGTGAAATAAGTCAAGCAGAGAAAGACAATTATCATATGGTTTCACTCATTTATGGAACATAAGAAATAGGAAGATCGGTAGGAGAAGGAAGGGAAGAATGAAGGGGGGGTAAACAGAAGGGGGAATGAACCATGAGAGACTGTGGACTCTGTGAAACAAACTGCGGCTTCAGGGGGGAGGGGGGTGGGGGATTGTGATAGGCTGGTGTTGGGTATTGAGGGCACGTATTACATGGTGCACTGAGTATTATATGCAAATAATGAATCATGGACCATTGCATCAGAAACTGGGGATGTACTATATGGTGACTAATATAACAAAATAAAAATTATTTAAAAAATCAATAATTAAAATAGAACCCGATCAGCAGCATCATTCAAATCAGAGTCCCCTCTCCCTCCAGTTCCTTCCAAGGAGAAGGCCCTCATATCCCTATGCCAGACCTCCAGAGAAAAATCTTGAAATAGCTAAATAATCCAAATATTTCAGAATGAAAAAAAGCCCACGCTAACCAGAACCACTCCTGCCCTGGGCTGCCCTCCCATTCTTTCATATGATTAAATAATTAACATTCTTTTTTTTTATTTTATTAGTATATTATGTTAGTCACCATACAGTACATCCCCGGATTCCGATGTAAAGTTCGATGCTTCATTAGTTGCGTATAACACCCAGTGCACCATGCAATACATGCCCTCCTTACTACCCATCACCACTCTATCCCATTCCCCCACCCCCTCCCCTCTGAAGTCCTCAGTTTGCTTCTCATAGTCCATAGTCTCTCATGTTTCATTCCCCCTTCTGATTACCCCCCCTTCTTTATCCCTTTCTTCCCCTACCGATCATCCTAGTTCTTACGTTCCATAGATGAGAGAAACAATATAATTGGCTTTCTCTGCTTGACTTATTTCACTTAGCATTATCCCCTCCAGTGCCGTCCATGTTGCAGCAAATGTTGAG
>NW_023178544.1:0-2116 GCF_002007445.2 Ailuropoda melanoleuca
CAGAACATGCTCGATAAATATGTGTTGAATGAATGAGCAAATGACATCCTGAAGTAGTCGTTTTAAATGCCGACTATCACCCAACAACATTGCGGGCTTTAAAACGAGAAACGTTAAGTTTTCAGATTCTCCATCCTGAAAATTCTGATATGGAAAGCCTGGCGTGGGGACCCAGAAGGGGCGCTTCTTAAAATCTACTCATAACTCCGGAAGTATCCACAAAACTCGTGACATCAGTCACATCTGGGGAAGATAACAGAGTGGCTTGGGGCTACGGAGGGAGATTTTTAACTGTATTCCCCTTTGAATATTTTTTGTTGTCAGTTATATGTTACCTACTCATGAAGGAAAATAAAATTTATATTAAAGTAAAAAAAAAAAAAAAACCACCCACCTGCCTAGATAATCCTGATGTGCAGCCAGGGTTGAAACTCGCCCACAGAAGATAAGTTGTTAGGTTTTAAAAGAGGCTGGGGTGGGGGCCACACTATTGCTTGAGTAACGGGCTGTCATCAAGGCAGGACTAAAAGGAGAATTCACTCCACCAGACATACTGAGTCCCGGAATCAAGTGGGGAGAGTGAGTGAGGACTGCTGGCTGTCACGGCAGGTGCTCGGAGGTCTCACAAGCCTGTGCTTGAGTAAATTAGGAAAGAAATTTCCTGTGCTCTCAGATAGCCAAGCATTCAACAAGAAGCCAGAATGTCTGCCCTTATGTGGTAATCAGAAGCTTACCAGAAAATCAGATAAATTTTCTTTTTTGGTTTATCGGATTGACAATGCTTCAAAGAATAACGCCCAGCCTTGGGGAAGATATGCAGAAAGGGGGTGTCTTACGGACTGTTTGTGGGAGAAGACAATGCTACAGCCTTCCTGGATAGCAATTTTGCAATTCAGACCCGAATCCTTAAAGGCATCATATGCTACCTTTTGACTCAGNAGACAGCATTTTTTGAATTTATCCTATGGAAGTATTGAGTCAATGAGCAAATTTATACACATAAGATGTTTATCATGGTATTTATAAAGCAGTTATAGTGGTTAAAAACTACAAATGTTGTCCATCTAAGATCATTTAAATTATGTACATACACACAAGGGAATGCTTTGCTACCATTAAAAATGTGAAAAGAAAGTCATGATATAATATTAGGCACAGACAGAAAGCAGATTACAAAACTCTGGGCAGAATATGATGTCATTTTTGTAAAATAAATATATGTATATATGCCTGGAAAAAGGATATAAACTAGGACATAAACTGGGCTCTTAAAAGTAATTTCATGGAGTAGAATCTTTTAAAATTGATTGCTGTATACATTTTTATCTTTGCTTAGGGTTTTTGTAATAAACATGCAATCTATGCTGATTTTCAAATAAACATTAACACTTTATTTTTAAAGATTTTATTTATTTGTCAGAGAGAGAGAGAGCACAAGCAGAGGGGGCGGGAGGCAGAGAGAGAAGCAGGCTCCCCACTGAGCAAGGACCCCGATGTGGGGCTCCGTCCCAAGCCCCTGGGATCATGACCCAAGCCAAAGGCAGACACGTAATGACTGAGCCACCCAGGCGTCCCCTATAACCATTAACACTTTAAAACATGAAGTCTGGAATCCTTTTCCTTATATCAGGTAGGAGGGCTTTGCTTACACGTAATAGAAATCCTACAAAAAGACGCTCTATAACTAGAACATTCACTGCTTCCCCCGGAAGGTCTGGAGGTGGCTGGTTCCAGCGTTGGCTCACGGGTGAGGGCTCCGGGTCAGCCTCTTAAGGGCACTTCCTCTCCCTGAGGTCACAGAGGGCAAGCGGCCAGAGTGCCATGCTTGCATCTACAGATACTCATGGCCTAGGCAGGCAGCATGGGGCGTCTATTTAATACTCTCTGTTCATCAGAGGAAGATCCTTTTCCAGAAGCTAGCTAAAACATTTCCCCTTGGTTCCTCTCGACCAGACTTCAGCCATGTGCCCATGCTCCAGCTTCACGAGACCTCCCCTTTGTGGTTCCACTACGTCTGTGCGGAAGAGTAGGAATGTCGTTAGGGCACAGAAATAACATTGTCTGCTGTGCAGGTTAGTCCAAATTGCACCTGATTCGCCACCCGTTCCCACCTTCT
>NW_023178544.1:8490-11499 GCF_002007445.2 Ailuropoda melanoleuca
AACACACGATCCCAAAATTGAGTCAAATGCTCTCTGACTGAGTCAGCCAGGTGCCCCTGGATCATCTCATTCAACTTTGGAGGTAACCCTTTGGGGGATACCCCAAGCTCTGACATCAGCAAACCTAGATCTGAGTTCAGGGTGACTTGGATAAGTTCACTAACCTCTCTGAGCCTGGGTTTCTCCATCGTATTTTAAACAGGAAAATAATGGTACCTACCACAGGGCATGGCGCATGTCAGTAACAGTATTTTTGGAACTGAACTGAATATGTCCACGTCAAGGAGACTCCCAACCACCTTTCTCTCTGAGAGGCACTTGGTGTTACCCCAGCTCTGAAAGAGGCACCCCCAGTTCTCAGATGTCAGCTGGCAGTGCGGGGCCCCCCGACCCACACCACCAATGCTTTAGTGTAGGCCTTCATGGATTGCAGGGGGAAAAAAGAAGGAATCAGACTTTTTATTTTGGAGTAATGAGCAAGTTGACATTTCTCAGAATTATTTCTATGCCTTTATGAAGAATTCAATGCCCTGCGCTAGTGAAGAGAAATGAACATCACACCGAAAGGACTCTGGGCACAAGCTTCGAGCTCATCCAGAATGTGGGCTCTGGGAGTCATCTAATTGCCTGACACATTTTGCTCCTTTTTCTTCCTATCTTCCCCCTGCCTTCCAGTGGAGGGATTAAGAAAAATCACCAAGGAGAGGAAGGGGTTTAAGTTGAGATACAAGCAATTAGAAGACTAGTTTTCATCATGGAGTGTCTCACTTTCTGATAATTACAGTTTATTTTTTGTTTTCCCCCCACGTTATTATCTAAGCTCCATGAGAATAACAACTTTGTTTGGTTCACTGCTGTCCCTGGGCACCAAGCATAGTGTCTGGCGGTAACAGAACATGCTCGATAAATATGTGTTGAATGAATGAGCAAATGACATCCTGAAGTAGTCGTTTTAAATGCCGACTATCACCCAACAACATTGCGGGCTTTAAAACGAGAAACGTTAAGTTTTCAGATTCTCCATCCTGAAAATTCTGATATGGAAAGCCTGGCGTGGGGACCCAGAAGGGGCGCTTCTTAAAATCTACTCATAACTCCGGAAGTATCCACAAAACTCGTGACATCAGTCACATCTGGGGAAGATAACAGAGTGGCTTGGGGCTACGGAGGGAGATTTTTAACTGTATTCCCCTTTGAATATTTTTTGTTGTCAGTCATATGTTACCTACTCATGAAGGAAAATAAAATTTATATTAAAGTAAAAAAAAAAAACAAAACCCAAAAACCACCCACCTGCCTAGATAATCCTGATGTGCAGCCAGGGTTGAAACTCGCCGACGGAAGATAAGTTGTTAGGTTTTAAAAGAGGCTGGGGTGGGGGCCACACTATTGCTTGAGTAACAGGCTGTCATCGAGGCAGGACTAAAAGGAGAATTCACTCCACCGGACATACTGAGTCCCGGAATCAAGTGGGGAGAGTGAGTGAGGACTGCTGGCTGTCACGGCAGGTGCTCGGAGGTCTCACAAGCCTGTGCTTGAGTAAATTAGGAAAGAAATTTCCTGTGCTCTCAGATAGCCAAGCATTCAACAAGAAGCCAGAATGTCTGCCCTTATGTGGTAATCAGAAGCTTACCAGAAAATCAGATAAATTTTCTTTTTTGATTTATCGGATTGACAATGCTTCAAAGAATAACGCCCAGCCTTGGGGAAGATATGCAGAAAGGGGGTGTCTTACGGACTGTTTGTGGGAGAAGACAATGCTACAGCCTTCCTGGATAGCAATTTTGCAATTCAGACCCGAATCCTTAAAGGCATCATATGCTACCTTTTGACTCAGGTAGCATTTTCTGAATTTATCCTATGGAAGTATTGAGTCAATGAGCAAATTTATACACATAAGATGTTTATCATGGTATTTATAAAGCAGTTATAGTGGTTAAAAACTACAAATGATGTCCATCTAAGATCATTTAAATTATGTACATACACACAAGGGAATGCTTTGCTACCATTAAAAATGTGAAAAGAAAGTCATGATATATTAGGCACAGACAGAAAGCAGATTACAAAACTCTGGGCAGAATATGATGTCATTTTTGTAAAATAAATATATGTATATATGCCTGGAAAAAGGATATAAACTAGGACATAAACTGGGCTCTTAAAAGTAATTTCATGGAGTAGAATCTTTTAAAATTGATTTCTGTATACATTTTTATCTTTGCTTAGGGTTTTTGTAATAAAAGTGCAATCTATGCTGATTTTCAAATAAACATTAACACTTTATTTTTAAAGATTTTATTTATTTGTCAGAGAGAGAGAGAGCACAAGCAGAGGGGGCGGGAGGCAGAGAGAGAAGCAGGCTCCCCACTGAGCAAGGACCCCGATGTGGGGCTCCGTCCCAAGCCCCTGGGATCATGACCCAAGCCAAAGGCAGACACGTAATGACTGAGCCACCCAGGCGTCCCCTATAACCATTAACACTTTAAAACATGAAGTCTGGAATCCTTTTCCTTATATCAGGTAGGAGGGCTTTGCTTACACGTAATAGAAATCCTACAAAAAGACGCTCTATAACTAGAACATTCACTGCTTCCCCCGGAAGGTCTGGAGGTGGCTGGTTCCAGCGTTGGCTCACGGGTGAGGGCTCCGGGTCAGCCTCTTAAGGGCACTTCCTCTCCCTGAGGTCACAGAGGGCAAGCGGCCAGAGTGCCATGCTTGCATCTACAGATACTCATGGCCTAGGCAGGCAGCATGGGGCGTCTATTTAATACTCTCTGTTCATCAGAGGAAGATCCTTTTCCAGAAGCTAGCTAAAACGTTTCCCCTTGGTTCCTCTCGACCAGACTTCAGCCATGTGCCCATGCTCCAGCTTCACGAGACCTCCCCTTTGTGGTTCCACTACGTCTGTGCGGAAGAGTAGGAATGTCGTTAGGGCACAGAAATAACATTGTCTGCTGTGCAGGTTAGTCCAAATTGCACCTGATTCGCCACCCGTTCCCACCTTCT
>NW_023178545.1:0-1113 GCF_002007445.2 Ailuropoda melanoleuca
ATAGTCCCTGAGCACTTGGTCCGTGCCAGGCTCTGGACCACACTTGTAAAGCTCTCTCCATGAGAGCTGTGGTGTGAGAGATGCGAAGATGGAAAATACCCAGTTTATTGAGTGTTTGCTACTAAGACGTGCTGTGCTTGCACTTGAGATGGGTGTCTCAGTACTCATAGCTCAATGATGCAGGTGCTGCTATGACCCCATTTTAACAAGATGAGAAAACTGAGGCCTAAAGGTAGGAAATATCTGTAATTTAGGGAGTGTCTGGACCCAGGTCTCCTGAGTCTGAGCAACTGGCTGGAATAGCAGGGGTGGCAAAGATGTCACCCTAGAACCTGCTATCCTATGGCTGAGAATGACAGGTGGAGCTTTGCTTTAAAGGGAACCTTGAGGTGACCAGTTAATTCCTTGGCCTCCCACTTCCTTGCATCTTCAGTGGGAGTAATCACGCCTGCCCTGATGTCACCGCTATTACTATGCAGAGAAAGAATAAAAATACAGTGAGTTCCAAGAGTAACTCTAGGTATTCATGGCAGTGCCCTAAACTCCTCGAAGGAAGAGAAAACCTAACAAATAATGCCCTCCAGGAGAGCATGGATCAACAAGGAGACTGATGCTCTATGGCCTCTACCGTGGGTTAGCCCAGGTGCAAGGGTGTCTGCACATCTGTTCCCCACTTAAAGATGGGGGAACCAAGGGTCAGCTGAGTGACTGGTCTTAGGAAGAATTTCACTGTGAGGCAACCAGGACAACAAAGGCTTCACATGCTAAATCATATGAGAAAATGTAGAGGGATCCAGATTGTTAACATTTGTAAGAAAATGGTGATGTTGAGGATGAGGATGAGGATGGTGATGAGGATGATGATGATGGTGATGATGTTGATGGTGATGATGACGATGGTGATGATGACGATGGTAATGATGATGATGGTGATGGTGATGATGACGATGGTGATGATGGTGGTGGTGATGATGGTGATGGTGATGATGATGATGGTGATGATGATGACGATGGTGATGATGATGATGGTGATGAGGATGATGGTGATGATGGTGATGGTGATGGTGGTGATGGTGATGGTGGTGATGGTGATGATGACGATGGTGATGATGA
>NW_023178545.1:4146-5699 GCF_002007445.2 Ailuropoda melanoleuca
AGTCCATAGTCTCTCATGTTTCATTCCCCCTTCTGATTACCCCCCTTTTCTTTATCCCTTTCTTCCCCTACCGATCCTCCTAGTTCTTATGTTCCATAGATGAGAGAAATCATATGATAATTGTCTTTCTCTGCTTGACTTATTTCACTTAGCATTATCTCCTCCAGTGCCGTCCATGTTGCAGCAAATGTTGAGAATTCGTTCTTTCTGATAGCTGAGTAATATTCCATTGTATATATGGACCACAGCTTCTTAATCCAGTCATCTGTTGAAGGGCATCTCGGCTCCTTCCATGATTTGGCTATTGTGGACAATGCAGCTATGAACATTGGGGTGCATATGGCCCTTCTCTTTACTACGTCTGTATCTTTGGGGTAAACACCCAGTAGTGCAATGGCTGGGTCATAGGGTAGTTCAATTTTTAACTTTTTAAGGGACCTCCACACTGTTTTCCAGAGTGGCTGTACCAACTTGCATGCCCACCAACAATGCAGTAGGGATCCCCTTTCTCCACAGGGAGGATCACCGTCTTACGCTTGCTGGGCACCTCTACATGGCCGCACTTGACAAGTTATCATAACGAATCTTCATGACCACCCCAAGAACTAGGTGGGATCCATTGTTGGCTTGCAGTCACATAGGAAGCCATCGGAGCCAAGCTTGGGCACTTGCCTCCTCCCAGCAGCTGGTTGGAAGGAACGGCCTGTTGCGGCTCCTGTGATCTGAGGGAGAGGCACCGGGGACATCGTCATGGGCAGTGGCAGCTGCTCCAGCTCCTGACTCCTGACTTAGTCCCCATTATTTTGTTTGTCGTTTGGTTCGGAACGGGGGATGGCAACCTGCTCTTCTAGAGGTCAGGAGAGCTGAGTTATGTGCCACCTTACGGTGGGTACCATGATGGATACACTTAGAGCACCGCCCCCCCCAGCATTGACTGAAACACACAAGGGGGACCACACAGGCCTCTCCTAGGCCCGGCAATATGCCTAGAATCGATCACCTATTGACTCCAGCACCAGGCAAATCTGAGCCTGGACCTGGAAACAGACCTGCCCTCTGGATGGACCAGCTGGAGGGAGATCTCCACCTGGGGCACAGAACAGGGGTCTCCTGGCTAGCAGACCACACACCTTTATTAGCTTTTGTTTGTTTGTTTCTGGCTACCTAATAAACGACCTCAAAATCTCAGGGGCTTTGAGCAATCAGGATTTCTAGTTCTCAAGGCCTGACTGAGGGCTGGGTTTGGCTTTGCTTCAATGTCTCCGCTCCCAGGCCAGCAGCTTCCCAAGGCTGTGTCTGCTTCTTGAGGACGGGGCATGAAAGGAGCAAAGCAGACAAGGAGAGAGGGCACCTCCTAACACTGCGTGTTGAAATGGGAGGATGTTCACAGCGCCGTAGTCCCCTGGCTAAAGTCCATATCTGGGCCAGGCTCTTCCTAGGCCCATGGGTCACATGGCAGAATGGGGCGGTCATCCTGATACGGGGAAGGTGTGGAAAATCAGGTGCAATGGCCACTTGCCTGATACCCTAACATGCAAAAATACTGTGCCCAC
>NW_023178546.1:0-1338 GCF_002007445.2 Ailuropoda melanoleuca
AACACCCTGTGCCATCGTAGGTAGGGGTGGGATGAGCCCCTGCTCTCAGGAGCCCCCACAGCCTTCCACAGCAAACTCCTCACCCTCAGCCTCTTGGCCCACCCCAGGGTTCCCACGTGGAGCAGACTATATCCCTCAGCAGCCTCCCCCCAATTCCCCCTCTCCTCACCCTCCAAGACCACCAGACTCCTAATTACTTCCCAGGGCCTGACTTTGGCAAATCGCAGGGTTATGTGGTCCCAGGCCCCTCCCTACCCCCATGTCCATCCTGCACCCAGCTTTACACACCATCTTCCTGGTCACTTCTAAGGAAGGATTTCAGGTGCTGTGACAAGAGGAGTCAGGGCTGGAGTAAGAAGGCCCCTCCTCTCTTGATTTGGAGGCTTCCTGCTGGGAGGGAGAGCCCCTGCTCTCACCCTGGAGCCCCTGCCCCATGGGCACACTTACTTTCTGCTGCTGGCTCTCCTGGGTTTCCTGGGTGTTTATCTCCTGGGTGACAAACGTGGAGGGTGCCTCCTGCCAGGGTTCAGGATGGGGTCAGTGAGGCTACACTCTCCTCACTCAAATGGTTTGAGCACTACTGGTTTTGGCCACAGGACATCTGACCTGAGTTATCTGGTACCAATGCTATTCTATCTTCCCAGTGTGTTCTGATTCTGGATCAATGCCAGCTCCCACACTCACTGTGTGTGTGGCCTAGGGACCACAGGCTTGGCCTCCCTGAGCCTGCTCCCTCATCTGAAAAGGGTGAGAACACCACCCCCCTCACAGGGTTTCCTGAGGACCCAATGCCATATTTCTATCATCACTTTTCTTGCCCTCGCACATCCAGATGGACAGAAAGATCCACGCATTCCTTTCCTCCCTTGAAGCTCATCACCACTTGCTGAGGCCTGCACCACAGAATCATCATCTCCCCACCTCCCAGGTGAGGAGACAGAGGCCCGAGAGGGGCAATAAGTTTTTCGGGGGCTCACAGATTGAGAGGTCACTGTTCCCTTTTAGCCAGAGACCCTGTTCTCAGCAGCTCTCACTCAGTCGAAGGCCACCACTGACCAGAAATCCTTTCCTCTGGGCTCTTGAGGAATGTCCACGCCTCTGACTGGGTCAAGCCACAGATGGAGAGGGATGGGGTGTTCTCAAAGTCCGGTTAAGCAGTTCCTGCCTGCCTTAGCCCATCTGAAGTCTCTGCACCCAGACCAGAACCAAGGCAAAGCCAAATATTTCACCTCTCCCAAGCACCAGCTCTTCAGGGCATTCCTCAGCAGAGCAGTCTTTCTTCATTCACTCAGGAAGGGAACCCTGAAAGTGCTACCTCTGACTGACAGAGAAGAGGAT
>NW_023178547.1:0-2143 GCF_002007445.2 Ailuropoda melanoleuca
GACACTGAGAAATACGCAGGAGTAACCACTACAAGTCACGACAGAAAGTAAAGAGCTAGCCCTAACTGTGACCTGGGTAATTCTCTTCTGAGCCAACATTCACCAATGACCTTCTGAGACCCTAGCCTAGCTCTGTTCCAGATGCTTCAGGAGCACAATTTTACTTAATTTTGACCATCATGCTATAAAGCTGGTACAGTTCTTACCTGTCATTTACATTACATGAAGTACATAAAGTATTTGGTTATGTGAAATAACTGAGGTTCAGAGAGGAATCTGGTCCAAGAACACACAGCCGAACTAAGATTTAAATACGGATTTTTTAACTCTACGGAGATGTCTCCTCCCTACTATACACAAATGGAATATATTGTTTGGGGCTTGTAAACAGGCATGTTAGGTACTGGCTATGTGTGTGGTTATTACCTGAAGAATTCACCACTGACTTTCACTGCGGTGCAGTCACTAAGACACAGATGAAATCAGATGGCGATTTTTAAGAACTCATCTGCTCTACTGAATACAGCAAAATCTCTTTACGTATTAAACATTACTAAAGTACAATCAAAATCTTCAAATATATTTTAGGAAATGAGTGGTTAGGCAATAATAGCTGACTTTTAAAAAAGAAACTACATGCTTAGGGCACCTGGGTGGCTCAGTCGGTTAAGCGTCTGCCTTCGTCTCACGTCATGGTCTCAGGGCCCTGGGATGGAGTCCACGTCGGGTTCCCTGCTCAGTGGGGAGCCTGCTTCTCCCTCTCACTCTCTCTCTGTGCTTTCTCTCTCTCTCTCTCAAATAAATAAAATCTTTAAAAAAATTAAAAAAAAAAGAAACTACATGCTTAAAAATATCAGTCGTTTTCCTTACATCTAGTTCAGTTCAAATGCTAACACATATGGGTACAAAGTCATTAAAAAACATTTTCAAGGAGAGGCCAACGTTCCATGTTTGCCATGGCCATGAACAGGCAAACCCGATGCTACCTTCCTCAGCCCACCCTAAGTCCCTCGGTGTGGTGGACAAGAAGAATGCAGTCCACAAAGAGAAGACAGAATTCTGCTGACCCTGCTCCTTCCTGCACACCTGAATACAGTAAGTGGAAATGAAGAGAAAGAGAAGAAGGGAACCTCGAAAGGGGCACAGGTGACTTTCTATCCCCCCGATGTTGTCCTTTACTTCAGGGCAACATTACTATCATCATTGTCATCACCATGGTCACAATTATGGGCTGAATTGTGCACACCCCCCCGCCAATTCATAATGTTGAACTCCCAACCTCCAGTACCTAAGAATGTAACTGTATTTGGAAACATGGCTTTTAAAAAAGGTAATTAAGGGATGCTTGTGTGGTTCAGTTGGTTAAACGTCTGCCTTTGGCTCAGGTCATGATCCCAGGCTCCTGGGATCGAGTCCTGCATTGGGCTCCCTGATCAGTGGGGAGCCTACTTCTCCCTCTGCCTGCTGCTCCCCCTGCTTGTGTTCTCTCTCCCTGACAAATAAATAAATAAAATAAAATAAAAATTGTTTTAAAAAAATAAAAAAGGTAATTAAATCCAATTAAATCTATTCCAATTTGACTAGTGTCCTTATAAGAAAAGGAAACTTGGACATAGGCACAGAAAGTTTCTGTTGAAGAAGCAGAGACAAGATGGCCATTTCTAAGCCAAGGAGACAGTCTTTCAAAGAAGCCTATCCTGCTGACACCTGGACTTCTAGCCTCCAGAATTGTGAGAAGGCAAATTCCTATTGTGTGAGCCCCCCAGTCTGTGATATTTGTCACAGCAGCCAGAGCAAACTGATACCATCATCACCACTGTCATCATCTTCATTGTCATGTCCATCAGTATTATTTCTATCACTACCGACGAAAATATCCATTTATGACCCTTTCACGAAATTCTGGGTACCATGTTAAGCACTCATACATTAGCTCATTTAACTCAGTGAAGTAGGTGCCATTATTGCCCCATTTTCCAGGACAGTAAGGCTTGGGGCTCTGGCTCATGTACCTAATAAATAATGGAGGGTAACTCAAGCCCAAGTCTCTCTGACTCCAAATTCCAAACTTTTTTTTTTTCTTCTCACTTTTATCTGCTCTTGGTCAGATTAGGATTTTAGTTTAAGGGGGCGCCTGGGTGGC
>NW_023178548.1:0-1753 GCF_002007445.2 Ailuropoda melanoleuca
CACCATGGTGGCTTAAAGTTCAGAGGAGGTTGGGAGGGGATCTTATATGCCAGAACGTTGCTGAAGAAGTCTTGTGGGCATGGAGCTTGGCCTTGAAGGAAAGGAAGAATTTGTGGAAATGGTGCTTTCCATGCTGTGTGCCACACACTAGTCCTAGCTTCTAACTCCTGGCTCTTGGTTTCCTCATCTATTCAAAGCAAGGATTGTCTTCAAGTGCAGGTTACAAATTCAAATGATGAAGAGGTTGGTTGGGTTACAAACACGAGAGAAGCAGCCCTGACTACACACGCTAAATATCAAATACAGGCACTTGGGGTTGGGAGGGCAAAGGGCTGTGACCAGTGGGGCTCATACGCCCCTCCTCCAGGGGGCAGCGGCTCCAGCCCATGGTGGCCAAGTGGAAAAGTACGGAGTGTTCCCGGATGGTCTTGCTTCTAAAGATGTGCTTGAAATCTGGATTCTTAAGAGAAATATTTTCACTATTAAGTTTGGCCAATAAATTAATTTATCTTTGAACACCCAGAACAAATGGAACATAATCTGAGAGGCCAGTTTGAGCTTCAGGCTGCCGGTTTTCAACTTCTATCCTGGAGGGTAAAAAATGAGGTTCTATTAAGATGGCGTTAGGACTGCATGCTTTGCCTCTCCTACCCCACATGTGTATATTGAACCCCTAGCCCTCAATGTGATGGTATTTGGAGGTGAGGGCCCTTGGGAGGGCATGGGGGTGAAGCTCCCGTGATGGGATCAGTGCTCTTACAAGAAGAGGAAGGAAACTAACCTCTCTCTCTCCATCATGTGAGGACACAGAAAGAAAGTGGCCATCTATAAACTGGGAAGGGGTCCTCACGAAGAGCCCAAACTTGCTGGCATTCTGGTCTGCAAAACCTCCAGAACTCTGAGAAATAAATGCTTGTTGTTGAAGCCACTGTAGTGTATTTTTTATAACAGCCCCTCCTAAGACAGTGAGTCAACTTTGGGACTAGCAGATCGGTCCATGACCACCACTCACCCCCTCTGCCTGAGGGCAAGGGCCCGTGCGTTTCCTGCTTTTGCCCTTCTAGCATACTGTGAGCAGGTGTGTGCATGTGTACGTGTGCATGGATGCGTGGCTTCCCTGGAGGTGTGGGCACAGACTCAAGTTGGAGAGACTTTGGCTCTTCCCTATGTTTGCCGAGGCTCCACGAAAAGTGTCCAAATGGTTGCTGAATTACTCTTTCGGTCAGCCCCAGAGGGTGCCTGGGGCAGGTGGCCCTCGGGGGTCGAGCGCTGATGTGTTCCATCACCTGACCCCCTCAGGCTTCCCTGAGCTTGGGCTGCACAACTGGAGGACTGGCATGGGGAGGGGGTAGGCTGGTAACAGAGCAGAGACCAGGGGAGGAGGGTGGAAAGTGAGTGCAGGTGGCCTGAGCGACTTGCCCCCTGCTTCCCCTTGTTGTGCCCATGATGCTAATAACACCAAAGGGAGGATCACCATCTTTTTCTTTATTATAATAATATTTTTTATTATATTACGTCAGTCACCGTACAGTACATCCCTGGTTTTTAATGTAAAGTTCGATGATTCATTAGTTGCATATAACACCCAGTGCACCATGCAATACGTGCCCTCCTTACTACCCATCACCAGTCTATCCCATTCCCACACCCCCCTTCCCTCTGAAGCCCTCAGTTTGTTTCTCAGAGTCCATAGTCTCTCATGCTTCATTCCCCCTTCTGATTACCCCCTCCTTTCTTTATCCCTTTCTTCCCC
>NW_023178548.1:6542-9067 GCF_002007445.2 Ailuropoda melanoleuca
TGGTGATGGTGATGATGACGATGGTGATGATGGTGGTGGTGATGATGGTGATGGTGATGATGATGATGGTGATGATGATGACGATGGTGATGATGATGATGGTGATGAGGATGATGGTGATGATGGTGATGGTGATGGTGGTGATGGTGATGGTGGTGATGGTGATGATGACGATGGTGATGATGACGATGATGATGGTGATGGTGGTGATGGTGGGGATGGTGATGATGATGGTGGTGGTGGTGATGATGGTGATGGTGATGATGGCGATGGTGATGATGGTGGTGATGATGATGGTGGTGGTGGTGATGGTGATGGTGGTGGTGGTGGTGGTGATGGTGATGGTGGTGAAGGTGATGGTGGTGATGGTGGTGATGGTGGTGATGATGATGGTGGTGACATCATAAGCTAACACTCACAGAGAAGTCATTATATGCCAGGAGCTCTTATACACACTCTACTGTACATGTGTCACCTAATTAAATCATCACAAAACCGCACAGATGGATATTATTCTCATCCCAATTTTCCTGATGGAGAAATTGAAGCTCAGTGAGGTTTAATGCCTTGCTTAAGGTCACGAGCTATGTTGCTCCTCAGAGAGGGGAATGGGAGTGGGCAGGTCTCTTGCTATGCACAGAGGAAGGGCCATCCTGAAGAGTGTGGAGCAGACATGCCCTTCAGAGAGAAGAACTGGGTTGGAATGGGCAGAAGCAACAAGCAACAGCCTCTCTGCCGTGGCCAGTGTGCAGCAAGAGAATGGCCTTCCAGGGAGAGGAGTGGGCACCCCATCCCCGGGGCAGACATGCATGCAGAGGTAGGTCAACAGGCTAGGACACTGGAAATGGGCTCCACAGGGTGGAGATCAAAGTCTCCATGCTTCTTGCTCTGCAGTTCTGTGGTAGTATTTCAGTGTCTTCAATCCAACTTCAGTGCTTTTTGCAAGAAACAAGACCAGGGTTAATCTGCTACCAAGGAAAGGCAACCATTTGCAAGTTCTCTTGGGGGGAAAATGCAAGATTTGCAAAGTCAAATCTGATTAAGATACACAGACTTCCTTAAGGAACAGTGATTATGCACCACAATGAAAGGATAAACAGAGCCCAGAGTGGTGAATTCAACAATAGGCCTTCACAGCTGGAAGCATCAGTCGCCTTTGATAGGGAGCTTATTGTCCCTGCATAAATTCTCCCAATTCTCCCCCAGTGGCCTGGCAGAGGAGTAAAGAAGAACCATTTTTCTAACTTTCTGAAAAGAAAAGGAGTCCCAGTCCTCCTATGAATGTTGGCTTAGCAAACACTCCTGTCTAACCACCACATTTGTTGCCCAGGATCTCCCTGGGGAGCCAGGTTCAGTCTAGAGGAGCTCACTGTCCTCAAAAGAGGAGGAACAGGGCTACCAGCTTGGGTGGGGAATAGCTGTCATCTCAGTTATGCCCCAAATTAGATCAGCAGCATCCGAATTCACACAGGGGGCACGTTCATCCCAGATCCCTCCCTAGGATAGCATTTCAAAACCCATTCTACAAGGAGAAGGGGCAAGGGAACAAGAAGCAATGAAAACATCCCCTATCTTTGTACCATTACTCACCACCATGGTGGCTTAAAGTTCAGAGGAGGTTGGGAGGGGATCTTATATGCCAGAACGTTGCTGAAGAAGTCCTGTGGGCATGGAGCTTGGCCTTGAAGGAAAGGAAGAATTTGTGGAAATGGTGCTTTCCCTGCTGTGTGCCACACACTAGTCCTAGCTTCTAACTCCTGGCTCTTGGTTTCCTCATCTATTCAAAGCAAGGATTGTCTTCAAGTGCAGGTTACAAATTCAAATGATGAAGAGGTTGGTTGGGTTACAAACACGAGAGAAGCAGCCCTGACTACACACGCTAAATATCAAATACAGGCACTTGGGGTTGGGAGGGCAAAGGGCTGTGACCAGTGGGGCTCATACGCCCCTCCTCCAGGGGGCAGCGGCTCCAGCCCATGGTGGCCAAGTGGAAAAGTACGGAGTGTTCCTGGATGGTCTTGCTTCTAAAGATGTGCTTGAAATCTGGATTCTTAAGAGAAATATTTTCACTATTAAATTTGGCCAGTAAATTAATTTATCTTTGAACACCCAGAACAAATGGAACATAATCTGAGAGGCCAGTTTGAGCTTCAGGCTGCCGGTTTTCAACTTCTATCCTGGAGGGTAAAAAATGAGGTTCTATTAAGATGGCGTTAGGACTGCATGCTTTGCCTCTCCTACCCCACATGTGTATATTGAACCCCTAGCCCTCAATGTGATGGTATTTGGAGGTGAGGGCCCTTGGGAGGGCATGGGGGTGAAGCTCCCGTGATGGGATCAGTGCTCTTACAAGAAGAGGAAGGAAACTAACCTCTCTCTCTCCACCATGTGAGGACACAGAAGAAAGTGGCCACCTATAAACTGGGAAGGGGTCCTCACGAAGAGCCCAAACTCGCTGGCATTCTGGTCTGCAAAACCTCCAGAACTCTGAGAAATAAATGCTTGTTGTTGAAGCCACTGTAGTG
>NW_023178549.1:0-16649 GCF_002007445.2 Ailuropoda melanoleuca
TTTATTTATTTATTTATTTATTTATTTATTTATTTAAAGATTTTTATTTTATTTATGTGACAGAGAGACAGCCAGCGAGGGAGGGAACATAGCAGGGGGAGTGGGAGGGGAAGAAGCAGGCTCCCAGCGGAGGAGCCCGATGTGGGACTCGATCCCGGAACACCGGGATCACGCCCTGAGCCGAAGGCAGACGCTTAACGACTGCGCTACCCAGGCGCCCCTAAGTGCACACTTTAAACACAAAAGACCCACCTGTCTCTGATGCCCTGAGACCCCTCCCTGAGCCTTCTGGCCTCCACCTGCTCTGGGCCTCAGCAGTTTCCACCCCAGGTGGGCCAGTCCCCAGGGAGCCCACATGTTGGTGGGGTTCAAGCTCCGGCAAGCCGCTTAGCCTCGGCCTCTGCCTCTGTGCAATGGGAGCTCAGTACTGGCACCCAGAAGCCATCGAGGAGCTGGTCGTGCAGGGGAAAGTTTTGGGACCTGGAGGAAGCAGGAATGACTTGAGCTGATGGAACGGACAGAGTTCCAGAGTAAGGACGGGAAACCAGAGGCAGGTCCTTGGCAACTAGCCCGGGTCAGGCCAGTTGTAATTGCTACACACGAATGGGGCTCCGTGTGGGTCATCGGCCAGGCCAATATTCTGAAGCCAGGGTGTCCCCCACCAAAGCCTGTCCTCTCCCTTTCTAGCTCGTGATCCAGGAGCCCAGGATGTCAGGGCTGGGAATGGAAGCATGCTGAAAGAGTTCCAGGAGGCCACCAGGCACACGGCTGTGTCCAGCCTCCCCACCAGCATCAGGAGACCCCTCGGAGGTGGCCAGGTCAGGCCCGATTCGGGAAAGCCCATTCTTTCTCAGTCCACTGGGGGGCCATTTACTAAATCCCCGCGACCGGCAAATTATGTCCTCGCTTGGAAAAATGGCTCCCTGGTGTCTTTTGGGGCCCCCACTGCTGTTTATTAACCTGTTGGAAGGCCAATAATTCACAGCTTTCAGGGATGGGAATACATCCAGTTTTTGCTTTTCTTGTCTATTGTTTAAGACGGTGAGTGGGAATGTGTCACGGGTCACCTGTGAGCTCCCCCATTGTGGGAGTTACTGACTGATGAGTGGACCTATGTAGTCGCCCATTCATTCATGTGATTACAATATGAACATCTCCAGGTAGCCACAATACCTGTTACTAATGTTACAAATGAATTGCTTCGTTCTTTCAAGAAGTGTCTGTTGAATACTACTGTGTGCCCAGCCTGTGCGAGGCTCTGGGAAAACAGTGGTGAAGGAAAACCTGGTGTGGCCCCAACCTCACAGCACTTACAATCCTGTGGGATGAGAGTCAAATAATCATCAGAAATGAATGCAGAGTTGCAAATTGCATTTGAGGGAAGTCACACGCTGCACTCAGCCTGGAGTCAGAGAATTTGACTTGGTCGAAGAACTGGGGTGGCTTTTTGAGGAACTGACCTTTGAAAGATGAGACGGGGTCAGTTAGGTAGGTGAAAAGGGGAAGAGCAATTCGTGGCAGAGAGGACAGCATTTGCAAAGGTCCTGTGGCAGGAGGACATGGGGCGAGCATGAGGTCAGGGTGGAGAAGGATGGGACAGTGCACGATGAAGCTACACAGGCAGGCAAGGGCCAAGTGGAGAAGTTTGTCTTTACCCCAAGAGCGTTGGGGACCACTGAAGGATCTCAAGCGGTAATGCAGTCAGATTTGCCTTTGAGAACAATCCCTCTGGCTACCCGTGGTGGTCTCTGCAATGTGCTGTCCTGTTCACCCTGCAGGAATAAAGGCCTGCTCTCCCGTGTGCCAGGAGGGCCGCTGTCAGAATGCCGTCTGCATGTGGCCCCTTCATGGATGGTGTCTGCGGGAGAGGGCACTGGCCCCAGTCATACCCCTTCTCAGGAGGGCCAGCATCTGGTGCCTTGCCAGCCCCAGGACAGCTCTGAGAGGTCGTCTCATCTCCAGAGTTCTCACCAGGGCTGTCGGAGGCCCTCCTGGAGGCTGGATGAGAGCTCGATAGCACCCCCTCCCTAATCCTGTGGCCCCCTCCCCTGCCCCAGGTGCCGTGTCTAACCCCACGCCCAGCTGGTGCTCCTGCATGCACATGCCCCTCTCTGAGCCTGCTTCCAGGGTCTGCACTCAGCTCCAGGGATGCACTCAAATGTTCAAAAGGAAGCCCACACTTAAAATATTGGCAAGTATATTTTAGAAAGTGAAGCTTTAAAAAACTCTGTTGCTGCAAAAGGCCAGAGGGCAGGGCTCCCCACCTCCCCCGGGCCGAAGACGTGAGGCCCCTCGCATGGGTGCTGGGCCTGACTTCCTGCACCGCTGCTGGGGCTTCTGTGCTCACAGCTCGAGAGTGTGCTCACCCTGGGGTGCCAGGCTTCCTGCAGGAAGCCGGCTGGGGGGCACTGTCCCCCACCCAACGTGCCCCCTGTGCCCCCTGTTCAGATGCTCCCCAACTCCTGTCATCAACCTGCAGCCCAGCAGGCACCCGCCCTGCCCCCCAGAACCCCCAGAATGGGGAGCAAGAGGGAGGCCAGAACACGCATCTGTGGGTCTCCTATTCCCATCACCGTCACATTGTGTGTCACAGTGGGGGTTCTTGCAAATAAAGCATGAGAGAAGGAACGCTGTTCCAAGCTGGGTCTCCACATACATTTTTGGTCCCCAAGCCCCCAGGACAGATTCGTGTGCGTGTGCGTGTAACTGTTACTAAACGTACAATATCTCCCTGTTGGAAGAATTCAGAATGGCACTAGAACATTTGGAAGATAAAGGCCAAAAAAAAAAAAAAAAAAAAAACAACCCCCGAACCAAAAAACACTGCTAAAAAAACCCCCCAAAACAAAAAAAAACCCATATCCAACCACAACCAACTCTTATCTTTGGAACAGAATAAGGTTAAAAAAATTAAAATAATCACAAAGGTATGATTTAATCTTTAGAATGTTATAAATATTAATATGAAAAAGACTTTATATTGGGAAACGTTATTATACAGCGTAATGTTAATTTTATGAAAATCAATTCATTTAGCACTCATACATTTTTTACTTCTCTCCTTGGCTTTTGCTGCTGATTTAAGTATTACCGTCCTGCTGCATGTTTCCTACTTCGACAATGAGCGCCTGCCAATGGCGCATAGCACGGGATTTTGACACCGCAATTATTCCTCAAATAATGCCCTGTGATTCCCCACAGGTAGGTATTGGATGTAACCGAGTCAGGATGAGCGGCTGAGCTGAGCTGCAAGCTGGATGTTTTTAATCACAACCTCGATCTGATTTGCATAACAGCCTTCAGAAACACAAAGAAAGGCCTCAGACACCAAGCCAAGGGGAGAATGTCCCCAGCGTGAAGGGTTGGGCAGGTCGCAGGGACGGTGGTCGGTGGTCGGGGTGGGAGTCCACTCTGGGCAGACATGGTGCCCGCCCCAGTGTTTCTCATCCCCTCGATTCCCCCCAGCAACCCTGGAAAGGGGGCTTGTGCCTGCCCCCACTGCACAGATGAGACAGACTAAGGCCCCAGAGGTGGATAAGGTGGCCGTGGGCCCCTCACTAGGGGGTGGCTGGCGTGAGCTGCGGACCCAGGTCCACCTAGCTGCACGGCCAGCACCACGCGGACCAGGACATCCGTTAGGACACAGGACGGCAACCATGAGTCACTGGTACTCCCTGAGCAGCCCTCTCCTCACGTCAGCGTTGATCCCAGCAACCCCTCTGGATGAGGACAGATAAATCCTGCCCCAAACGAATTGCATAAATGTGCACCATTTCGGCGGCCAGGGATGCATGTGGATGGAGTCTGCAGGGTCCGGTTCTGAAAGCTTCACACGCCAGACAACGCGCCACTCTGCTCCAATTTGCATGAGATGGGAGGTTATCTAAAAAAAAAAAAAAAAAACAAAAGGCAGCCCCATGACAGCGCTGAGGGAACAGGGGTGAAATCAGACCTGAAGTTGCATTTGGAGCTCATCTCCGCTCACCGGGACGCAGCGGGCTGGCTGGCACGACAGTCCGGCGGGAGCGGGCCAGGACTGGCTAGCGGGGCCACCCTGCCTTTTTCTCGTTTGTGAGCCAAAGGCTGGAGCTGCAACCTCGTTGGAGAGCCAGCACGGGATGGAAACGGGACAAGTCGGTGTCAGGAGTAGATACCAGCCGCTTTGTAAAGGTCTCAAGAACAATCAAGCTGAATTTATTTCTAAGAGACCCCATGATAGATTCCTGATTATGAGCCCCAATTAAGGGAACCTTGGTTTCCTCTTTGTTTAATGTCAGGAAGTGAGGGGACCGCTGGGCCGATGGCTCCCGACGCCAAGGAGGAAGCCTCGCCTCGTTTGAACCGGGCCCGGCTGCCGCTACAGACCCTTTCACGCCCTCCGAAGGGGAAGCTGAGAAATCGGGGCCTCTCCTTCGATGCCATGACGTGACGAAGGGCTTCCACTCATTGCCGGAGCCCATGGAGGCAAAAGCGGACAACCAACTGGTTCTGAGAAACACGGGGAATGAAAGATTCTGTCTATGGGGCGCCTGGGTGGCTCAGTCGTTAAGCGTCTGCCTCTGGCTCAGGGTGTGATCCTGGTGTTATGGGATCGAGCCCCACATCAGGCTCCTCCGCTGGGAGCCTGCTTCTTCCTCTCCCACTCCCCCTGCTTGTGTTCCCTCTCTCTCTGGCTGGCTCTCTCTGTCAAATAAATAAATAAAATCTTTAAAAAAAAAAAAAAGAAAGAAAGATTCTATCTGGGACTAGATACACATGCCCCGGGGGGAAATGGGACAACCGAACTAAAAAATCCAGAGAGAGGTCCTCCGTTGGGCTCATCCCCAATCGACAGGTGTCTCTGGGGATGGGATGGGGACCGCACTTACATTGCGAGAAGGGGAGGCGGTGCTCACAAGGCCTGTAAGGTTGGAGGAAAGGAGATGAGATGGACGGAATGGCGGGGCTGGGCCTGGATGGGACGCCCGTGGGCGTGGGGACCGGGGAGGAGTCCGGCCACAGGTGCAGGTGCTAGGGTGACAGACCATCGCAGAACCCAGACTCCCGAGGGTAGAGGTCCCCCTGCAGGGCTGGGCTGGAGACACTGATGGGGGGCAAGGAGGGCAGGAAAACTGGCCCGGGGCGTGCAGGCTGTCAGCACGCGCTTGCCTTCTAACGGGAGGGGCCGGCCTCCCAGCTAGCAGGCCGAGGCACGCAGGGCCCTAAGGCCTGGGAAGGGACAGGTGAGGTTCCGAACCCAGGACACTTGGGGCTCTTTGCAGTGAGGGCGGTCTTGTTGACTGCCTATCCCACGGGGCATCAGGGTGCTGATGTTCTTCTGGGGTGAGGAAATGTTTTGAAACTAGAGAGAGATGGTGAGGCACGAAATGCCGCTGAATTGTACCCTTTAAAATGGTGAATCGTATGTCATATGAATTTTGCCTCAACAGGAATAATAAGAAATCCAGAGTGCAGAAGCTCCCTGGGTAGACAGCTACCTTCTGTGTCAAGGCACCCTAGCTTCTCTGCCTCCCCGAACCTCAATGTCCAAGGTTTGTAGGACTCACCTGGTCCCTCCTCCCTTTGGGAATAAAGAATATTTATAGATTTGGGATATCGTTCCTAAGCGAGGCATGCCAAAGTTCACCCCGTTCTCTTCTATACAGTTTGCGAAGCAGGCAGAGCGAGGCCTTTTGTATAGGCTTGGTTCCCACCACCGACCCCAACATACTGTGCTTAGAGGACAGTTGGGGTCCATTAAGGCTGCCTGGATTGCACCCAGAAAGTCGGTGAGGAAATGCCATCGGGAAGACAGAAGCTCTGTCCACCCAAGTTATGAAACAGGGTCAGGATGTCCACTGTGGTTACCGGATCAGAAAGGCCCGAGAGGCCCCTGTGGAGGCCAGAACACAGGTGCAGTGACCTTGGGCTGGGGCCTGGGACCCGGAATCACCAGCAGCCCTGCCCTTCCCCTCCAAGCAGGGGCCACAAGCATGACAGAGCCGCAGAACCCCCCTTGCTCCGGGCATGGCATTCAGTGAGGATCAAAAGGGGGTTCAGAGATTTTTAACCTCGTCCCATCTCTTGGGGTCTTATTGCAATGAAATCATCAAAGCCTGGTTTAGACCAAGGGTCACCTCAGTCTGGGAGAGATCACAAAATAAAAACCAAAATATGGGTGTCCCTGAAAGGCCTGGTTAGGTCCACAGATCACTGTGTCCGAGGACGAACCTTGGGAGAACAAGGTCACCCCCCACTCCACAGCAAAATGCCAATCTCTCAAAAGATCTGCCCTTACCGCTCCCCCCACCCCCAGAGAGAAACGCTTGGAACACAGTCTTTAAGTGTGTCGTGAAAAAGAGTTTTTAGCCAAGGTGCTAAAGTCTTACAAAAGAGAAAAGTGAATCGCTCTCTACCCAGCGAGATGCTTCTCACCACGGAGCAGGCATTCGTTAGGAGTCCGAATGTGACAAGGTCAGTCTTTGGTTTCCTGAATCCAAGATGCGGTCTTTGCCAGAAGCGGTTTCTCCAACTGTTTTCAGATCTCCGGCCTGAAGCCTCCCCACTGCTCTTGCAGGTTCCAGGCTGGGCCCCAGGGTGGGGTCCCAGGCTGGAAACCCTCCTGAGCGCCACCTGAGAGTGGGGGCACTTGGGGAGATGGCAGGCTGATTACCCAGTGGTCGTGGTTGTGGAGAGCCTCAAGACCTTAGCAAGGAAGCAGGAGGAATGTCATTATTCTTCCGCAGTGGGCTGCGTGAGGAGCTCCGCAGAGCTCTGGGGTGGTTTAAACCTTGGATTCTGCGGCCTGAGTTCCAGACAAAAGGACCCTTGGACTTTATAATCCACAAATGCCTCCGGCAGCCTTTGTAACAATTGTAACGTGGAAACGCTTTATTGGTTTCTGATGCGAAACGATTTGCTCATAGAGTTCATACACATCTGAACTTTGCCTTCTTCTGTCATTAAACCCAAAACGTTCTTCCAGAAGGACGTGGAAATGTGGGAGGTGAAGTGGGTGGGCTGTCAGGTCCTTCAGTCATGAATTTTTGAGGCCCGGGGCCCTGGACCTGTGTGTTTTGAAGCGAGTGTGGCGTCCATGCCCGCGGAGCAGCCTGCAGGCGGGCCAGGTCCAGCTGGCCATGCGCGTGACTCCAGAATTTTCTGTGACAGCCTGGAGCAGAGCTGTAATTGAATGCACAGACTGTAAGCACGCCTGCCTTCCCTGATGCATGCAATATCGCTGAGGGTAGGGGCTGCGATCCCAGTACTGGATCATCCCAGTACTGCTTGTGGTGCTTGGCACACGTATTTAAGACACATATTTATGGACTGAAAGACAGAGGTCAGTGTGGGGCTAGATAATAAGCTTTCCTTTTTGAGAGTCACAAAACAGCACTGGGTAAGACACAGAGAAAGAGGCACGGTGTTTGTTTTCGGCTTTTTGCTGTTGGGATTGCAGGACTTCTCAGAACCTTTGATATGCGATGTGCTTTGTGACTCCCCAAGTCAGAGCTGTGTGGTGCTGTGCTCCCTGTCATGCAGTGTTCCCCCAAAATCCCTGGCTTGCATAATCACGTTCTGCGATGTTTATTAACATCCCGATGAATCGGCATTCCAGGGGACACACTTTGCATTGGATGGTTGTCAGCAATCAGGGGGGAGACACCTTAGTTGTGACAAGGGGACCCTGAATTCCAGGTGATCTGAGTCAGCCCCAGACAGGGAACGCTGCCGAGAGGGGACACCAGACCCAGGCAACCACCACAGGCTGCCTGGGAAACCCGTCCTTCCTCCACTCCATCAACAGATGTCTCTATTTGTTTTGAACACAGAATCAATTCATCTCCAATCACAAAAATAACCAAAATAACCATTCCCCAACCACAAAAATAACCAGCTCCATGAGAGGAGGGACCGTGCCTGTCTCACCAGGCGTCCTCTCCTGAGTTCAGCAAGTATTTGTCGAGTGAATGAATATGCAGGAAATTACGTGAGAAAGTGCTATTGCGAAGACAGTACATGTCACTATTAAACCACTTCTGGGAGCTCTCTTCTGGGACTGTCTAGTGTGAATGAAAATCTCTTGTGGGTCCCATGATAAAGAAGATCTGGTTACTAGGTTCCCAGGCCTCGCTGAATATCAGCCTCACAGGTGGTGATGCTGCAGGAGCCATGGGTGTGAGAGCCAGAGAGCTCTGAGTTCAAAACCAAGCTCTGGCATTTATCAGGGACGGGGGCTGGGAGGGGAGACCTTGGATGGGCTCTCGGCAGAGACAGGTGAGCTGAGGCCTGCAGAACAGGAGGAGCCAACAAGGGAAGGTTGGGGGTTTCTTAGTTTGGCTTCCTCTAGCAGCAGAGCATGAGACAGAGATTAAAGGTATGAGAAGTTTATTTGGGAGGTGGTCCTGGTGAAGGGAGACAGGGAAGGCGAGCCAAGAAAATGAGTGTTGCATCCTGACTTATCCCCATCCGGAGGGTCAGGGAGTTGGGCTGGTGGTCCGCCAACCCTTCCTCCTCTGCATTTAGGGTATGGGGGGCGTGGTCTTAGCTGCCTGCACTTAGGCCTTCCGCGCCGGCAACACTGGGTGACTGCAGCAGAACCTTGGGATAAATAGGTCCTGGCAGCTAGAGGTGGGAAGGCCGTGTGCACCCATGGGGAACGAGCAAGGGGATCTAAGTAGGGAAGATAGCATCTGCCATGAGGGGCAAGAGGGCTTCATGCCAGAGGGCCTGTCGAAGCGAAAGCCCTGAAGGAAAGAGCTCCCTGGGTTCCAGGTTAGTGGCCCGAACACTAGGAAGGGTGGGGAGGTGGGGAGGAGGTGAGGCCATGGTAAATATTTCCAGCTGGCTCTAAAAACAAAAAACAAAAAACAAAAAAAAAACAACCCAAAAACAAACCAACAAAAACCCCCAAAGCGCTGATCTGTGGTGTTTGCCAATTCCCATGGTGCAAATGTTCGCATCGTGGCTGACTTCACAGTACCAAGGTGAACCCCAAATACAGAGTTGGAAAGAGAGGGTGTGTTTGGCTTTCAAAAGCCTGCTGATGCCGGCTGGAGCACATGTAATACAGAGGAAAGGTAAGGAGTTGGACAGGACGATGGAAAGTCTTCTGAAGGGCTTTAGGCAGAGGACAGAAAAGATGATCTAATTTATGTTTGTCAATGAGCCGTGAGGCTGGTAAAATGACCTGATCCACAGCGTCAAGACCCCTGCGCTTAGAATCTCGGCGGTGGGCGCCCGCACACACCCTGGTTCTGAGAAGCTTGGTTTCAGAGAGAAGATATGGAAAATCCATCATCAGACCTTTTCCTGCTAGGCTGAGACCCATCTTGCATTTAGATAACATTAAACGTCTTCCATAAATTAACAAAACACGAGGGGCTGCAGAAAAGCTGATGCGCCATTTCACCGCGGGCAGCGTGCTCCTTTCCCAAAGGGTCCCCCTCGCCCCAGTAAATGGAAGCTGTAACGCAAGCTTGCGGATTTTGTCAGTTTAAGTTAGACCTTTAATACTCCTTGAATATATTTTTCTGTAAGTAAGAGAATAATGGCAGAGAAATGAAGCTATCTGTCACATAAACGCCCGCCTAGAAGGAGTAGGAGTCTAATAGTGGGGGGTGGGGGGCGGCTATCGGGATACCTATACAAATGAAAATTGATTTTCTTGAGAATTCTTCGCCTGGTGAAATAAATTAAATCTGCATTTACTTCTATTTGTTTAAAAACCTCTTTGTTAAAATAAGTGCAGCAATAGAGAGACATAATCTAATAAATTAAGGGAAGATAAATTTTACCTAATAAGATTCTGCACAGAGAATACGCAAAGAGGGGACCCACAGGAGAAAGGCTCATGGAAGCCATTTAAATGTTTGGACTAATTCTCTTTGTAATGGTAAACCTGACAAACAGATATGTTCAGGCCTCCTCAAGCTTGTTTTATTTTATTTTTTCCAAATCAGGTTTATTATTATTTTAATTGGGGAAAAATAATCCACTGAGTTTCCACTTAGCCTGAAGAAATACAAATGAACTAGGTCTTAAAATTTAATGCAGCTTGAATGGTGCGCCACGAGGAGCAATCTTTAATGAGAGGAAACTGCATTACCAGCCTTACATGANGCAGCAGTAGAGAGACATAATCTAATAAATTAAGGGAAGATAAATTTTACCTAATAAGATTCTGCACAGAGAACACGCACAGAGGGGACCCACAGGAGAAAGGCTCATGGAAGCCATTTAAATGTTTGGACTAATTCTCTTTGTAATGGTAAACCTGACAAACAGATATGTTCAGGCCTCCTCAAGCTTGTTTTATTTTATTTTTTCCAAATCAGGTTTATTATTATTTTAATTGGGGAAAAATAATCCACTGAGTTTCCACTTAGCCTGAAGAAATACAAATGAACTAGGTCTTAAAATTTAATGCAGCTTGAATGGTGCGCCACGAGGAGCAATCTTTAATGAGAGGAAACTGCATTACCAGCCTTACATGAGAACACACAAAATGAAGCCCCGTCATCCACCCTGAGCACACCACCCTGCCTTTCAGATTTTCTCTGTCTCTCCCAATACAAGGGAAATTTAGAAAGCAGAGAGTTTCTGGAGAGTCAGCAAGGACCGAGCCCTTGCTACTGAGTATACCCCGGGGTGGTCCTGGTGGGCGATCAGGCATGCTTGTGGGCTGCATTTCTTAATGCCCTAGGTTCCTGTAGCAGGGGGTTTGCTGGAAAAATGAAGTTGCTGTCACTGTAGCTGCTCGAAGCCATCTGGGAATAAAGAACAACACATGAAGGGCGGCCAGCTCTGCGTTCAAAATATTTTTTCTTAATGTCGATGTTTATCACTATGAACTTCCCTCTTAGAACTGCTTTTCCTGCATCCCATACATTTTGATATGTTATATTTCCATTTTCATTTGTCTCAAGATATTTTTGAATTTCCCTTTTGATTTTTCTTTCACTCATTGGTTGTTCTGGAGCATGTCATTTGATTTGCACACACTGGTGAATTTTCCAGTTTTCTTCTTGTAATTGATTACTAGTTTCATATCATTTTGCTTAGAAAAGATGCTTGGTATGACTTCAGTCTTCTTTTTTTAAAGGTTTTATTTATTTATCTGAGGTAGTGAGTGAGCAAGAGAGCATGAGCAGAAGAGAAGCAGATGAAGAGGGAGAAGCAGACTTTCCGCTGAGCAGGGCGCTGGATGCAGGGCTCGATCCTGGGACCCTGGGATCATGACCTGACCTGAAGGCAGACGCTTACGACTAAGCCACCCGGGTGCCCCATGACTTCAGTCTTCTTCAGTGTGTTAAGATTTGTTTTGTGGCCTGACATGATTATCCTGGAGACTGCTCCATGTGCACTGGAGAAGAATGTTACTCTACTGAGTTGGATGAACTGTTCTATTCATGTCTGTTAGGTCCATCTGGTCTGACATATCACTGAAGTCTGATGTTTCCTTATTGGTTTTCTGTCTGGATGGTCTATTCATTGTTGAACATGGAATATTAAAGCCCCCTAACTGTTATTTATTGCTGAGTATTTCTTCCTCCAGGTCTGTTAATATTTGCTTTATATATTTAGATGCTCTAATATTTGGTGCATATGTGTTTGAAGTTTTGACTAAGTACACTGAAGAGGGGGAGTTATGCTTGGGTGCCCCTGTAATGCCAGGCACTGGGCATATATTTCACTGAATCCCTAAAACAAGGCTGCCCCATTTTCCAAAGAGGAATTTGAGACTTAAAATGGAAAAACATGGCCAGCAAGCATGACTGCAAAGACCATGTTCCCATGTGACTTTTTCATCTTGTTGTTGGAAGAGTCTGCTGGAGAAAGCCACATGTCTCTTTTTCCTCTTTTAGGTTTTTTTTGTTGTTGTTGTTTTAAAAGATGATGAAACTGAACAGTTCTGTTTCCACCAACCAGGGGTGGTCACTTCCCAATCCCGATTTTTAACTTCCACTTTTCTGGATTCCTTTTGAGCTGTGAGTAGACACGGGAAGTCTATGTACTCTCGACTTTCAAATCAAGCCATATCAGGCTGTTCTGTTAGAAACTTACTGCTGCCTAGTAGCATCTGAGGGACTCGAAGTTCTTGACTTTTTGAAACTGAGAGCTGACGAGGGATGAATGTAGGTGATGGCCTCCTGCAGAGGAAGCCAAGTGACTTAGATGCATTAGGTGTCCTCCTCCCTCTTGCCCTGCTCCCTACACATCTCCTCTGGCTCCCTGTGTTTTCCCTGCTCCCAGGACTGACCATGTTGATTTGGCTTTCCAAACCCTTGCTGAGTGCCTACCACAGTCCGGGGCTCTGCCATACGGCAGTGAGGGAGAGACCAGAAGCCCACCACTGAGAGCTGAAGTTCAGAAGGGCTGGATGGGAAATACCACATGGTGTGGGGTGACACGAGGTGTATACCCCAGGACTGGAGGAAGTGACTTCCCAACTGAGCCGTGGAAAAGGGTGAGGAGGTGACCAGGAGGCATGCAGGACAGCCAGGCGAGCAGGTGGGCAAAGACACAGATTCAAGAAGGTGAGAAGTCTCATTCTGTTGTTCCGTGGAGCTGGAGGCCTGGGAGGGAGAGCATCAGAGGAACTGCAGACACGTTTTCTAGGCCAGTCTCAGGAGATTGATTAATCTTCAGCCAGAGGGCGAAGTAGACTTGCTAAGAATGTCAAGCGTTGGAGGGCCTTGCTGGATTTGCCTTTTATTTTATTTTTAAAATATCTTATTTATTTGTCAGAAAGAGAGAGCGAGTGAGCACAAGCAGGGGGAGCAGCAGGCAGAGGGAGAAGCAGGCTCCCTGCTGAGCAAGGAGCCTGATGCAGGACTTGATCCCAGGACCCTGGGAACGTGACCTGAGCTGAAGGCAGACGCTTCACTGACTGAGCCACCCACGTGTCTCTGGGTTTGCATTTTAGAGAGACTTTACAAAGCTGCCTCTTCCACAACAGGTGTCACTCATTAAGAAGCAACCCTGTGCCTGCACGTTGCAGGGGGTCGGAGTGCTCAAGTTCAGAACAGATTCCTTCCTCTCTGTCCCTCACCTCTGCAACCACCAGTCAGTGAATTAAGAGTCCTGCAAGTTTCCATCCAATGCACGTCCCAATCCACGCCGGCATCTCTTTACCCTACCCTCTTCCCCTGCCCAGTCTGAACCTCCAGTCATCTCCCCCATAAATTCTGGCAGCAGCCTCCTCCCCGTCTACCTGTCTTCAGCTGTCCCCATCAATTTCCTCCACTGCAGCCTATAAACTTCCTAATATGCAAACCTGTCACTTTGCTCCCTGTGGAAAACCCCACTCGACCTCCTGCTGCTCTGAGGACACAGTCCAAGTCCCTTCCCTGGTGTACTGGGTCACACGTGGTCTGGCTTCTGCCCACCTTGCCACCTGTGTTTGCCCTCTCCCTCCACCAAGCCCTCCCATGTGGCCATACCGCTGCCTTCATTCCCCCGGGGGCCGTGGTCCAGGCTGTGTTCACTGCTGCCCTCTGCCTGGAGTGCTCTATCCCCAGCCACCCTCCACACCACCCTCTTTCACCCAGTTACCTTCTCTCTGTCCTCTGATTTTCAGCGTAGATGAAGGTCCCTCTCTCAGACTTTCTGGAGCCTCACGTCCTGTGTGGGCACCTGTGATGGATGCTGCTGTGTTTGATTTTCCACTGATGTCCTCATCAACAGCTCCATTCCACCCACGTTGCTGTGATCTTGCCACCCCCATCAAGACCAGGGGACTAACTCTTTCTCCCCCTGGATTCGGGCAGGCCTTAGTGCCTGGCTCGTAACCAACAGAATGTGGTGGAAGGGTTGCTGCATGATGTCAAGGCATGGTTGGATGAGGCCGTGCAGGTCTCCCTCCTGGAACACTCAGTCTTTGCACACTCATCCCAGATGCTCCCTCGGGGAACCCAAGTGCCATGTTGCCAGGAAGCCTGAGCTGCAGGAGAGCCCAGCCTTAAGACATTCCAGCCCAGGGGCCAGACAGAATGAAAGAAGCCTCCAGATGGTTCAGGTCTTCAGCCTTTTGAGTTACCAGTCACCTTCCCAGAGATGAGCCATCCCTGCTGTGCCCTGTCCAATTTCCTGACCCACGGAATCCCTGAGTGTGCAAAATGATGGTCATGCTATATCCTTAAGTTTGGGGTGGTTTTTCTAACACAGCAATAAATAGCTGGAACAACTGGCGACCACATATCTGTTCCCCATCTCCTCCTCCTTGCTAAAAGAATCCTGGGTTTGTTTGGAGTGGCTCTGTGCCCACCTAAGTACTGGCTCTTTGAGCCTGCCTTGCAGCTGGGGTGGCCATCCATGTGATACAGTCGAGTGTTCTGAGAAAGCTTTTCCTTTCCTGTTCAGAGGGAACAACATGACCTGTGCTCCCATTCCCTCCCTTTTCTGCCTAGAAAGAGAATGATGGCTGGAGCTGCAGCAGTCATCTTGTGATCCTGAGGGAACAGCCAAGACATTTGACAAGATGCGGGTTTTGGCATCTTTGAGCAACTGAACCAACACTGACAGCCACCTCCCTGGACCTTCTTGTTAGATGGGGAAAATACTTCATTTTGGTGAGTCTCTAGCNTTGGTTTGAGTCTCTCTAGCTAGGATTTCCCTCCTTGCAGTGGATAACTTCCTCACTGGTTCCATGTTTCTTGTCTGTGCTAAGACCCTTCTACCCTGAGAGCTCATCTCCCCAGCTGTTGGAAGCTGTGTGCAGGCAGGGACCACGTCTGTCCCCTTTGCCATTGTGTCCACCAAGCCCCACGTCTGACATGTTGGAGGTGCTTAAAAGTGTGTGGAATGATGTTGAATCAATGAAGGACTGATGATTTCCAGAGGGTTAGAAGCAGAGTCTCAGAGATGTTTCCAGCCTGAACAATTTCATGGGCGAGGAAGCGCTGGGGCAGGGTCTCTGACTCCCACTCCGGGACCGCCTGTTCCAAAGTAGCAGGACGTTTCATTCAGGTCAGGTGGAGGAAAGACTCCTTGCCACAGACCTGTTCTAGAAACTTCTTCTCTGCATTTCTTCCCTCTGGTATTAACAAATGTTAATTTGCCGCAATGATCATTGGCCTTTCGAGTGCCCTTTACACTACTATAATTTTGTGACTTCACTGAAAACACCAACCTTGTAATTTTACTTGGCCTTACGGAAAAATCCTTGGAGGATATGTTCTAAGTCAGGGGAGTCCAGATAATTTTTTTTTTTTTTTGCTTGNATTATTTTTTTTTTTGCTTGTGGGGCTTATTCTGTTTTGCATACAGATTTAGGTCATGTGTGTGAAAACTTGTACTGATTCTAAAGCAGGATAGACGTGCTGCTGGTTTTCGCGTCTGTCTCGCCCCACTGCCCCTCTTTTTGATGCTCTCTGCTCACAAATGGCCAACTACGCTGTTGGCCATGCGTTTCGGCTAAGTGACCTTTTGTGTAGTTTTGATTTCAAAACATCCAGCAAAGATCTGCTCTTTAATTTTTCTTTAACACGTGGAAAATCCTTTAAAATGTGATCGATAGCTCATGTGCAGGCTTTCGCCAGCCCTGGACAGTGATGCACGCTGTGCCTAGGTTACTCCTGCTGGTTTTCCAGAAGGACTAATCATTCCTAGTCGGGATCAGCTGTTGCCTGAGCCGTGACAGACCCCGCGTGGTCTCCGGTGCTCAATTGCCTGGCTGCGGAGTCCAGCTCTGCCCTCACTAGCCCCGCGACCCAGGGCAGTTTTCCAAGGCTTTCCGTGCCTCGTTGTCCCCATCAGGAACACGGGGATCTCGACAGTGGTGGAGGCCATCCTGTCCCACTCCGGCCCAGCCGAGGGCTGTGTCTGGAGCAAACCCAGAGCAGGGGGGGATACAGGTAGTCAGTGTCAGGAACAGTCACAAATGTCTTCAAGCCCCAGTCTCTCCAGGCATAGAAGGAAGGCGATGACAGAATAGCTTGGGAAGCCCTTTGCAACAGTAGATGGGACACGGGACANTCATCGGGGAAATGCATATCACGGCCACAGTGGACAGGTCGGCGTGGACGCAAGAGGTGAACAGTCCCAAATGTTGGCAGAGCAGAGCAGAGGGAGGTCCCTGGTGTTGCTGGCGGCAAAGTGAAATGTCACCATCCTTTTGCAGAACCGTTTATTAGAAATTCAATGGTGTTGCTACCGTGGGACTCGACACTTGCTCGTTAGTGTTTCCCCGAGAGAAAGGAAAACGCCTGTCTGTCAAATGGCTGTGTAGAGCAGCCTTATTCGTAACAGCCCAGAGCTAAAAAGAGCGAAAATGGGCCTCGGTAGGAGAACAGAGAAACAGTGGGGTGTTTATGCCGAGGGATACGACACAGCCTCGAAGAAGAATGAACCACTGAAAGGTGCCACGTCGTGGATGGTTTTGTTTTGTTAAAGACTCACTTCTTGAGAGCAGTTTGAGGTTTATAATAAAACTGAGAGGAAGGTACAGAGGTTTCCCCTATACCTCCTGCCCCTGCACACACGCACACGCACGCACACACACACACACACGCACACACATGCACGCATGCACGCACACACACGCACACACATGCGCACACGCGCACACACATGCACGCGCACACACACACGCACAACTTTCTCCACGATCGACATCACTCGCCAGGATGGCACGTTTTTTTTTTTTGTTTTTTTTTTTTTTTTTTTAA
>NW_023178550.1:0-1110 GCF_002007445.2 Ailuropoda melanoleuca
CTTTTCTTCTTATTTTGTTGCCATAGATTTGTGTGGTTCTGGTTGGATGACTTTGTCTTATCTTTCATATAGTGGGGAATTTCATCATCTTATGTTAGCTCTTTGGAGAATTATGTGGAAAGAGGAAGAGAGACCAGGGTGGGGCAGTGGGGCTTTTGAGTTGCTTCCTCAGACTATCCCCTTCCAACACTTTTCCCTGAAGCATGGCTCCATATACAGAGAAAGCAGAAAGTTGCTCTCATTCTTGCTTGCAAATTCCTATGTCACAGGTAATTTCATATCTGTCTTCAGCTGACTGCGGGCTGCCATGGCAGAGCTGTTGCCGTGCTTACTCCTCTGTCCTGCCACCCTTCCCTCCTCCATCCCACCATCCTTCCCTCCTCCATCCTGCCATGGTGGCAGCTGCTTCCTGCACAGATGGGATGCTTGCATAGTTTATTGCTACATCCCCTGCTGCTCCAGGGTGTATGATGTGTCTTTATAAACAATCTGAACAGTGTATTCAAATCATAAGTGGTGAAATATGGAGATCAAAGCAATGAGAGGGACATGCACATTTGAAGGCACCATCTGAACTGAAATATTTAAGTAGTCTTATTCTTAAGTTCTGCCTCACCGTTAGACTGCACTAACTGTTCCTTGATACTCATTCACACAAAAAGAAAGTGAAAAGCGGAAAAACACTCTTTCCCTAATAGGAGTTATGGACAAACTATTCCTGGTAGGTATAGTGGACAAAATAAGAATTCACTCTTCTCATTGACCTTCCACTTCTGGTCCCAAGTGGACCTTGTTTCACATCTCACTGTTTCTCTCTGTGGTGGATATGGCCGCTAACATGGGCATAAGAATTCTAAGACCTCTCTGTAGGAGGAGTTCGGCTAGCAAAAAGATGAGTTCAAGTGAAAATGGAGAAAAGAGGGAGACAATGAAGGTGGTATTTGGAAATAGAAGCAGTGGAAACAGTTAGCAGGGTGGCTTTCTTGGCACGGCAGAGGCAGGGACATGTAGGAGCACTGGACTGTTTCAAGTCGTGTTCGGGATGATTCTGATCTAACAGAGAAACACGTTAGAAACATTTCTCCCCTTGTGTTTAAAGGATAGAAGGGA
>NW_023178551.1:0-309 GCF_002007445.2 Ailuropoda melanoleuca
TCGACACCTGGGGCCCTCCAGGGCTGAGCAACTTACCTGAGATCTCAATGCCCACCCAACCAGGAAGTCACCGGGCTTGGACTTCTGGGCAAGACTCCTAACTCTAAAGTCCGGGATTATTCCACTCCATCGACTTTATGAATTATTCACCTTTTTCCCCAGTCATTGCCTGGACTAGTTGTAGAACATCTTCTTTTTTTATTATTTTTTTATTTTTTATTTTTTTTATTATTTTTTTTAAAGATTTTATTTATTTATTTGACAGAGAGAGAGACAGCCAGCAAGAGAGGGAACACAAGCAGGGGGAGT
>NW_023178551.1:7185-8384 GCF_002007445.2 Ailuropoda melanoleuca
ATCTATCTATCTATCTATCTATCTATCTATCATCTATCTATCTATCTATCTATCTATCTATCATCTATCTATCTATCTATTTTAAACTTGACCACCGGGACTATGACCCTGGACTGAATCAAGACTCTCATACTTATTAACTACAGAAAGCTTGGCAATCTGTAGCACCTCTCTTAGCCTCAGTTTTCTCATCTGTAAAATGGGGATAAAAAATTCATTGCATAACCATGCTGAGAAATTAAAGGTTTCTCTGTGATAGAATTATTCACGTTTGTGTCCCATGTTAGACTATAAACATTGTGAAGACAAAGATTTCACCCTTATTTCCCAGTCACCCCCCCGCATTGGTGCAAAGCTCTACAGGTGCAGCACGGGTGTGTGTGTTAGCTATAGATATCGGCTTTGGCATCAAACATACCCGGGAATGAAGGTTCTAACCTGGCTCTAGGACTTATTAGGGTTTGTTTTTTTTTTTTTTTACATTGACAACCTTCTTGTTATCTCTGGGTCTCGATTTTCTCATCTGTTAAATGGGTTTAATCCATTAACTTGTAGTTTAATCTTGAGAATTAAAGGACCCTGGAAGGTAATGAACACTCATAAAGTCTGACTCTTTTCGGTATATTCATGTGCCACCCCCACTCCCGCCTAAGGAAGGCACCAGGGAACAGTTATGCTGGAGGTAGGTGATAAACAAGAACGCAGGGGTGGATTTTCAGTGAACTCCCTTATTTGCTCATCCGTGACAAAGAGCTGCCCCACTGCCAACAGAAGCCAGAGGCAAGCCACCATAAACCCAGGGTGTGCCCCAATACAGACACCAGCACACATGCCAGCTGTTCCCCCAGGAAGGGGCCATGTGACCTGTAATTCTCTGGAATAAAACCAACAGCCTGTTTGCAAGGGTGCATGGTTATTCAGAATAGCTGCACACCAGGGACTCAGCCTAGAGCAGACATCAGGCTACTGATCTGAGAGTCAGACGGCCTGAGGTGGAGACTCTGATCTCAGCAGTAATGAGCTGTGTGCCCTTGGACCAGCCATTTCGCTGCTCTGGGCCTCTTTCCTGTTCTCTCAAAAGAAGGGCCTACACTAGGCCTCTTCCTAGGATCACTGCAGCCCCTCGGTTTCGCTGTTCTAAAATGAGCTACTTAGGCCAACAGCAAGATGAGCACAGAACACAGAGCCAGAAAGACCGG
>NW_023178552.1:0-6571 GCF_002007445.2 Ailuropoda melanoleuca
TCGGCTGCTTCGGGCCCTGATTCTGGAAAGGGGCCTGTAGGGCCCCGCGCCCTGTTTGCTGTCCCTTCCCAGAGGCGCCTGGTTGATGCCAAAGTCTTCTCTCTGCGCAGTAGCTCTGGCGGTTTCCTCCTGCAGGGTGCATCTGTAGAGGAGAGACTTGAGAAAAAGNCCTGCAGGGTGCATCTGTAGAGGAGAGACTTGAGAAAAAGGAGGAGCATGACAATGGCCTGGATTTCTGGAGGTGTGTGGGGTTGGGGGGGATGGGCAGCAGCCATTGAGTGGAGACCCGAATCGGGGTGGGGTGACTGCGACCAGAACAGGTCAGGCAGGCATCCAGAAATAACTTCTAAAATTCCCCTTTCTATTAGCTTTCTAAGCACTTCCCTTTCCTTCTTCCCTCATCTCTACCCAAAATTCGAGGCAAGAGAAGATGGGCTAGGAGGTGAGGGTGAGATACAAGTCATATACAAGTGCCACTGCACAACCTGTTTTCTAGAATATGCGGGAACCCTTCCCCCAATTTATGCTGCGCAAGGCAGTGGGATGTGGTGCACCTAGTGGTGAATCCTTAGAATTGGAGAAAGGAGCAATGTGAAGAGTGTGACGTCAAGAGAAGATGTAGTTGTTTGGAACTCTGAAATAGACCTTATGTAAAAGGAGAATATTCTACGAAGAGGACTTTAAATGTTTGAAAAACAAATAATATGTGGACTCCCATCTTTGGTTTTTGTGGGTTCACCCAGAGCTCAGTTGCTACCATGGTCTCCTGACTGTCACGCTTTTTCATCTGTTTGTCCATAGGCCTACTTTAAAGGTGCTCACTTCTGCAAGGAAGGGAAGGAGAAGGAGAGTGGATCAAATCTCTGGAGGTTGGTGTGAAGGACAACAATGCAGGTGATAGTTGCAGAGTAAGATCATAGCAGGTGTCTTGATCCACTTGGGTGTGTTTGATCCATCTCTCCTGCTATGCCAGATTTGCACACTGCCGCAGCATCCCATGTCCATTTCCTGCAGGAGATATTAGGAATATTGGGGTAGGTGTGGATTGGGCTCTGAATGGGAGGAGAAGACTTGAAAGCAGGGACCATGAGACAGGAAAAATTAGACAAATCTTTAAACAGAGACATATTTACATCAGTGATCAATGTGTCTGTCAACCAAGCATTCAGACTTCATTTTCTCCTGTATGTTTACTTCTCCATAGGACAGCCTGCTCTCTGCTATAGGGCTTAATACCACTGAAACAAAGCAAGGAGGGAGAAATCGCAACATATCCATGCAGGTTGGTATGAGAGTGGGTACAAATTTGGGTGGGGAAGTGATCAACACTCGTCCACGAGTGATTAGGGTCTAGTCTAGGGGCTCCTCAGCTTTTCCCATTGGCAACCCACTTTCCCACTAACCTCACACCTGTTTTGTAGCAGGCAAAATAACATGGTAACTCTGGGGGGTAATGTGTGAGGTAAAATGAGGGTGACAGAAAGACTTTGTAATAGTTCAACTGTCCCACTAAGCATTCATGTTCCAGTTTCTCTGTGAATCTCTGCATGGAGCAACACAATTAGAAGAGATTCAAAGCCCCATGTCATCATTCTCTTTCCCTAGATCTACCTCCAGCGGCAGCTCTGGTGGTGTTGGAATTGCTGCTGAACACCACCCTCAACAGGTCTGCACCCACCCGGGAACATCCATCATCCCCCAGCTTGCTTGTGCCTCTTCTGCACTTTGTCTGTGACATTGACTGAGGCTAGGCTTCTGAAGGAGGTTGATTGATTGCCGGACTGGTGATTGACTCTGACATTTGTTTCCAACTCTACCGCCTGAATCACTGAAAGATCAGAGTGTGAAGATAGATCTGTGGTAGAGGCTGAGACTGGGGTAGGGTTACTTAACTGGGCCTCCTCTGTAACTTATACCATGACTGGAGCCGAGATTGAACCTGCTGCCCAGGCAAAGCCTGAAAAGAAGGCTGGAGAAGAGGTTGGGGGTGGGGCTGAAAGAGAGAATGAAGTCCCGTTGGTGGTCAGACCCAAGGTCAGGACCCAGGCACAGGCAATGCCTGGGGCAAGGCCCAAAACTGAGACGAAGTCTATGCCTGGGGCAAGGCCCAAAATCGAGTCCCAGGCAGTGGCTGGGGCAAGGCCCAAAACCGAGTCCCCGGCGGTGGCTGGGGCAAGGCCCAAAAGCGAGTCCCCGGCGGTGGCTGGGGCAAGGCCCAAAACCGAGTCCCAGGCAGTGGCTGGGGCAAGGCCCAAAGCTGAAGCGAGGGCAGTAGGGGGAGCGCGTCCTAAGACTGAGGCCAAGGCAATCCCTGGGGCAAGACCCAAAGATGAAGCCCAGGCTTGGGCCCAGACTGAGTTTGGGGCTGAGGCAATGTCGCAAACAGAAGGCTTGACTCAGACCAATGCTGTAGCCTGGCCACTCATCAATACTGAGTCTGGGTCAGTTGCTAAACCTATGGCCGTATCTGTGGATAGGGAGCTGGTCAGTGTGGACACTGAGACGTTTCCTGGCTCCCAGGTTCAGACAGGAATCCAACCCTGGTTTGGATCGGGGGAGGAAGCTAATATGGGGTCTTGGTGCTATCCCAGGCCCCGGGCCAGAGAGGAGGCCTCTAATGAGTCTGGATTCTGGTCAGCAGATGAGACCTCTACAATGTCTTCTTTCTGGGCCGGAGAAGAGGCCAGTATCAGATCGTGGCCCAGGGAAGAGGCCAGTACCAGGTCCAGGCACAGGGCTAAACATCAGCCTAACCCTAGGTCCAGGCCCAGAACCAAGCAAGATCCCTATATTGATTCTTGGTCTGGGTCTGAAGAGGAGTCTGGCAACCCATTTTGCTTGTGGGCTGGAGAAAATAACAATAACTTGTTCAGGCCCAGAGTCAAGGATGAGGCAAATATAAGGTCCAAGCTCAGGGCAAAGAGAGGAGACTTTTTTGAGTCTGAGTCCGAAGATGAATACTATAAGGAGTCCTGGTTTTTGCCTGGAGAAGAGGCCAATAGTAGATTCAGGACCAGAGACAAGGAAGAACCTAATACTGTCTTGAAGCCCAGGGCCCAGAAAGATGTTAATAACAGTGGTAGGGTCAAACAAGAGCCCAGGTATGAAGAGGACATCATTATTGGGTCCTGGTTCTGGGCAGAGAAGGAGGCAGGTATGGAAGCCAGGGCTTCTGCCATCTGTGAATCCACACCAGGGGCTGAGGAGGGGGCCATTGGCGGATCCTTGTTCTGGACTGAGGAAAAGTCCAGTTTGAGGGCTGTGGCCAGAGAAGAAGCCAGGCCAGAGTCTGAAGAAGAGGCCATATTTGGGTCCTGGTTCTGGGATAGAGATGAGGCCTGCTTTGACCTAAATCCCAGTCCCGTGTACAAGGCTAAATCCAGATTCAGAGATTCAGCTGAGGATGAACTTAAGGCATCATCCAGGCCCCAAACCTGGGAAGAGGTCACTGTTGAATTCAAACCTAGTCTTTGTCATGGGATTGGCTTCCCATCCCCAAGCTCCTTTAGAATTCCTGAAGAAGCAGCATCTGTATTCTCTGAAATGTTTGAGGCAAAGCCCAAGAATGCAGAATTTACCCCAGAAGGGGAAGACCCGGAATCTTTACTTCAGTCTGAACAGCCTGAACCTGAATTCCGATTTCAGTATGATCCTTCCTACAGGTCAGTCAGGGAAATTCGGGAGCATCTTAAGGCCAGGGATAGTGCAGAGCCTGAGAGTTGGTCCTGCAGCTGCATACAGTGTGCTTAAAATTGGTACTGAAGAGTTTGAAGAACTCCTTCTATTAATGGACAGAATCCGAGATCCTTTTATTCATGAAATATCTAAAATCGCAATGGGTATGAGAAGTGCTTCTCAATTTACCCGCGATTTCATTCNTCGCGATTTCATTCGGGATTCAGGTGTTGTCTCACTTATTGAAACCTTGCTCAATTATCCTTCTTCCCGAGTTAGGACAAGTTTTTTGGAAGATATGATTCACATGGCTCCACCTTACCCAAATCTAAACATGATTGAGACATTCATATGTCAAGTGTGTGAGGAAACCCTTGCTCATAGTGTGGGTTCCCCTGAGCAGCTGCTTGGATTAAGGATGCTTAGACATCTTACTATAACTACTGACTACCACACACTGGTTGCCAATTATATGTCTGGGTTTCTGTCCTTACTAACCACAGGCAATGCAGGAACAAAGTTTCATGTTCTGAAAATGCTATTGAATTTGTCCGAAAATCCTATCGTGGCTAAAAAACTATTCAGTGCCAAAGCACTGTCGATATTTGTGGGTCTCTTTAACATAGAGGAGACGAATGATAATATTCAAATTGTTATTAAGATGTTTCAGAATATCAGTAATATTATAAAAAATGGAACTATGTCCTTAATTGATGATGATTTCAATCTGGAGCCGCTCGTTTCTGCATTCCATGAATTTGAGAAACTAGCTAAGGAACTGCAAGTCCAGATAGACAATCAAAATGATTCTGAGGTGGGACAGCAAAGCTAATACAAATAACCACCTGCCTTTGATCAGCCTTATGTTCCCAAAGAGCCCTGACTAGTGCTTTGGTTTTCACAGTCTGGATTTATGTTGTAACTCCTATTTTAATGCTGATGTTAACTTTGTCCAATTCTTGATTTGAGCTGGATCATTTTGTGGATGCCAAATGAATATTAGAGCTGAAAACATATTTGTTGATATTTGTCTTGCTGTCCAGATTGCAATATTTTTCAGTTTTGAGCTTCTGATGAACTGAGTCGCCTGTGTACGCTACCCTGCTATTTGTTGTTTAAACATATGGTTCTCTATTCAAGTCTGTGTTTTCAATAAAGGTCTATGTGAAAATTGGCAGAAGTGACCCTTCTATTTGAAACTGGGTACAGATAAACTATGCACATTTACAAATATAGGTAAGTTAGTAGTATGACAAACATCTTCATTGAAGAATCCCATTCCTGGAGTTTAAGAAGAGATTTCTGCAGGCTGTGGTATTTGAGAAATGCTTCAGCAAAGAAGGACCCACTTAAACTGGTCACTAAAGTAAAGGATAAGACAGACCATTAGGTCATTCTTAGAAGTGAGCTGTGGTGGCGTGAAGAAAAGTGTGTTGTTAGAAAACCTGTCTCAGTAGCATGGATGTCCCTGTCTGCCTGGAAGAGGTAAGGCAGAATTTAGTGAGAGATGCAGCTGGAATGAGGCCAGCTCGAAAAGCAAAGTCAGCCAAATCTGCACAGTTTACAACTAGTACTGCTGTTGCTTTAGTGCCACCTGTAGCATGAAAAAGTACGACAGCACACAAATGAAATGGAGTCAGGAACAAGATTTCCTTTGTGATGATCCGAGTCCAAGGAAAGTAGTAAGGAAATACCATGCAGCTTTTAAAAATGATCTGGTTATTGGCATGGATGACACTGATGGTTTTATGTCAAGTGAAACAGAAGACTGTGACATCTATGGGAAATTAGATTCCATTTTAAAATCTTGTGTGTAAATAGACGTAATTTCTATGTAATTGCAATATGCCTAAGAAATTTCATACACTATAGTCTGGAATAAAATACACCATATTAAAAAATTTTCAGAGACAAGCGTTGGGGATATACAAAAATTACTAAGACAGGGTTTTTTTTTCTTTTAATATGCTTCTATCTAGTGCCTCAAGTATAGGTGGACATATTGGAATGGACACAGTTACATAAAAAATTGAGCTATAAGTGTTAAATGTTTAGAGGTAAAAGCATTTAGAAAAGTTGAAAAGGAATGTTTCCCTTTAGAGTGACAATAACATTCCAGAAATAGTGGTGATGATTGCACAGCATTGTGAACATGCTTAATGCCACTGAATTGTACACTTTAAAGTGGTTAAAATGATTTTTAGTTATGTGTATTTTCCGCAAATGATAAATTATACCATACCTTCAGACAGAAGAATTGCAGAAGTCAGGAATAGAGTTGGTTTGGAAAGAATCCAGACTTATGGGAAACATCATATTTTATTATTTTTAGACATGGTGAAAATGGTTTTTCAGTTTTGTTCGAGGATGCTAATTTTTAAAAAGGTAAAATTATAACTTGTAACTTAGAAATTAGATTAGGTGAAAGAGTTTTTGCAACACGAGGAACTGCTAAGAATATGAAAAATGGTTGAAGGACCTATGTATACATACACAATATAATAATATAAACAACATAAAATTTCATAAGAAAATTAATAAAAGGATGTAATTTCTGGGTTAAATACAAAACTAGTTAATATTTTAAGGACAATCCATTCTAACCATTTATGTTATCTGTCCACTGAACATAAATCAGTTCCATATCTGTTAGGTAAAATATCTACAAGTTAAAATCAGCCTCCCAGTGTTGAACTATTCCTCAATAGGAAGTGAAGCCCAGCACTGCACTGGAATAATATCCAGTAACCCATGCTATCCTTAGCCAAGTTTTGTATAATTTTTCTGAACGTTTAACATGTTTCTTTTCCACCGACTCCGGTATGCAAGGTTTATGGAAGTAGGGCACAGTGGCAGTTTTGCCTGCCTTCACAAACTGCAAGCATTAACAGGGATC
>NW_023178553.1:0-198 GCF_002007445.2 Ailuropoda melanoleuca
AGCCCACGGAATGGGAGAATATATTTGCAAAGGACACTAAAGATAAGGGACTGGTATCCAAGATCTACAAAAAACTTCTCAAACTCAATACACGAGAAAGAAATAAACAAATCAAAAAGTGGGCAGAAGATATGAACAGACACTTTTCCAATGAAGACATACAAATGGCTAACAGACACATGAAAAAAATGTTCAAGA
>NW_023178553.1:429-52522 GCF_002007445.2 Ailuropoda melanoleuca
CCCCAGCCATTGCACTACTGGGTGTTTATCCCATAGATACAGATGTAGTGAAGAGAAGGGCCATATGCACCCCCATATTCATAGCAGCATTGTCCACAATAGCTAAATCGTGGAAAGAGCCAATATGCCCTTCAACAGATGACTGGATTAAGAAGCTGTGGTCCATATATACAATGGAATATTACTCAGCTATCAGAAAGACAAGTTGGTACAGCCACTCAGGAAAACAGTGTGGAGGTCCCTTAAAAAGTTAAAAATTGAGCTGGCAAGCAGAGAAAGACAATTATCATATGATTTCTCTCATCTATGGTACATAAGAACTAGGAAGATTGGTAGGGGAAGAAAGGGATAGACAAAGGGGGGGTAATCAGAAGGGGTAATGAAACACGAGTGACTGTGGACTATGAGAAGCAAACTGAGGACTTCAGAGGGGAGGCGGTGGGGGAATGGGATAGACTGGTGATGGGTAGTGTGGAGGGCACGTATTGCATGGTGCACTGGGTGTTATACGCAACTAATGAAGCATCGAACTTTGCATCGGAATCCGTGGAAGTACTGTATGTTGACTAACATAATATAATAAAAAAAATTACATAAAAAAAAGGAAAATGAAGACTTTCATGAAGAGAATAAGAGCACTGCTAATGTTTATTGGGTATCTACTATTCCTTATGATAATCTGACTCCATGTTTGATATTTGACTATGGACAGCATTTAGGCTCTGTCCCTTATCTTTGCTACTACCACATATCTAGTAGTATACATAAGGAAAACTGCATGTCTCTTGGGATCTTTGTTACTGTGGGAATCTGAATCCCACAGTCCCAGCCTGCAAATGGGATCTCTCCTCCTGCAACACTCTTTAGCCACTATAAAAGCCAAAACAACTCTCTGCTCTGCTTTTGCCTTTCCATACCAGCTTGTACCTGCCTTGCTCTATATAGCAGTTTCTTCTGTGAATAATACATTGTCTTGCAAGTAAATGTTATCAGTCTCAATATCTGACCTACTAATTGGACAGAATTCACCCCATCTTCATGCAGCTGATCATAAAACACTGGGGTAGTTTACAGATTTATCATATATAACATTACTTAATTACCAGTTCAATCATTTGAGTTTACTTTTATTATTTCCTTTTTGCAGAAGAGAAAACTAATCATCAGAGAGGTTGTTTCATCTGTCCAAAGTCACGCAGGTAATAAGTGGCAGTGTCAGGAGTTGAACCAAGTTCTTCCAAAATCCAAAATCCTTGCAGAAAAGGGAAGGCCTGGGCAGAGTGCTGAAGATCTTGACTTTGCATTATTAGAGGTAATATTTTCCTTATCTGCAATTTGAAAAAATCTGGAAAGAAGATGAATAATCAGTAAAAGTCACTCAGTTTATATGGTTGCAATCCATAAGAAAAATGTAGTAGTAATGATATAGTCTAGCCAGATTTTTTTTCCTAAAATTGGTATGGCAGTTAATGGAAAGTGTTAGTGAATAAAGTCATTCTTGAACTCTCAGTGAAGAGCATACTGTGATTTCTCTGCTCTGAGACAGAGGTTTGGATGTGGTCACTATTGCTCTGACACTTGGAAGAGACACAGAAAGCTGTTAGGGAAAGTGGGCAGAAAAAAGTCCAAAAAACTGGTTTTCACTGAGCCCACTGCCTCTTGACAGGGTGCAGGGCAACTCTGCCCAAGAAGGGTTGCCTGAGTAATGGTGAGGCAGGCCCTTTCCCCAGAAGACAGGCCGGAAGAAAAACGGATGACAACTCTGAAGTCCCTATAAAACTGGTGCATCTTGTTTGGGTCATGGTTAATACGTTGGACTCTGTACAGTAATTCAACCACCCCCAACAGAATGACTAAGAGAAGGAATCCCCAACATAGAAAATAATCAGAGACTATGGCCTCTGCCACAGACCTAATGGATATGGATATAAACAAGATGTCAGAGATAGATTTCCAGAGTAACAATAATGAAGACAATATCTAGGCTTGAGAAAAATATTAGTGACAATATAAAATCTCTAAGGGCAGAAATGAATGAGAAATAAGATCTAATCAGGCTGAACTTAAAAATGCTATGAATGAAATGCAGTCTAAACTGGGTACTCTGACTGCCAGGGTAAACAAGGCAGAAGAATGAATTAGTGAGCTGGAAGATAAGATGATAAAAAAGAAGGATACCAAGGAGGCTTGGGAAAAACAGCTTAAAGCCCAAGAGATCAGCCTGAGAGAGATTAATGATGCCATGAAACGTTCCAATGTCAGAATTATTGGGATCCCTGAGGGTGTAGAGAGAGAGAGAGAGGTCTAGAAGATATCATAGCTGAGGAAATCATAGCTGAGAACTTTCCTAGTCTGGGGAAGGAAACAAGCATTCATGTCCAAGAGGCAGAGAGGACCCCTCCCATGATCAATGAGAACAGACCAATGCACTGTACAACTCACAAATCTTAGATCCAAAGAAACAATCCTGAAAGCAGCTAGGGGGAAGAGATTTCTCATGTACAGAGGGAGGAACATCAGAATAACATCACACCTGTCCACAGAGACCTGGCAAGCCAGAAAGGGCTTGCAAGACAGATTGAAAGTGAGGTGATGGAGAACCATGTACCATATCAATGGATCTCAAAAGAAAGCAGGAGTAACAATCCTCAAATCAGACAAATTAGATTTTAAACCAAAGACTGTAGTAAGAGATGTAAAAGGACATTATATCATACTTATAGTGTCTATTCAACAAGAAGATCTAACAACTGTAAATATCTTGCCCCCAAAATGGAAGCAGGGAACTACATAAGCCAACTGTTAAAAAAAATAAATAATTATATTGATTACAATACTTTATTAGTAGGAGACCTCAACATTCCACTCTCAGCAATGGACAGATCTTCTAAGCAGAAGATCAACAAAGAAAAAAGAGCCTTGAATGACACCGGACCAGAGGGACTTCATAGAAATATACAGAACATTCTACCCTAAAACACCATAATGCTCATTCTTCTTGAGTGAACATGAAACTTTCTCCAGAATAGATCACATACTGGGTTACAAATCAGGTGTCAATTGATACCAAAAGACTGAGATTATTCCTTGTATATTTTCAGACCACAATGCTTTGAAACTGGAATTCAATCACAAGAAAAAATTTGGAAGGAATTCAAACATTTGGAAGCTAAAGACCATTCTGCTAAAAAATATTTGGGTCAAGAAGGAAATTAAAGAACTTAAACAATTCATAGAAACCAATGAGAGTGAAAAGACATCAGTCAAAAAACCTATGAGTACTGTGAATGTGGTCCTAAGGGGGTAATACATAGCCATCCAAGCCTCATTCAGAAAAATAGAAAAATCCTGAATACACAAGATAACCTTACACCTTAAATAACTGGAGAAAGAAGAACAAATAAAGTCAAGGCCAAGAAGGAGAAGCAAAATAATAAATATTAGAGCAGAGATCAATGAATTAGAAATCAGAAAAATAGTAGAGCAGATCAACAAAACTAGAAGCTGGTTCTTTGAAAGAAATAAAAGGATTGATAAACCACTGGCCAGACTTATCAAAAAAAGAAAAGAGAAATGACCCAAATAAAATCGTGAATGAAAGGGAAGAGATCACAACTAACACCAAGGAAATAGAAATAATTTTTACAAAGTATAATCAGCAACTATATGCTAGCAAACTAGGCAATCTGGAAGAAATGAATGCCTTACAAACTTACAAACATCAAGATTGAAACAGGAAGAAATTGAAAATCCGAATAGACCAGTAACCAGTAACAAAACTGAGGCAGTAAACAAAAACCTCCCAAAAGGATTCCCAGGAGAATTCTACCAAAGATTTAAAGAAGAAATAATACCTATTCTGAAGCTGTTTCAAAATCAGAAAGAGAAGGAAAACTTCCAAACTCATTCTATGAGACCAACATTACCTTGATCCCAAAACCACGCAAAGATTCCATCAAAAAGGAGAATTACAGACCAATGTCACTGATGAACACGGGTGCCAAAATACTCAACAAGATCCTAGCTAATAGGATCCAACAGTACATTAAAAGGATGATCCATCATGACCAGGTGGGATTTAACCCTGGGATGCAAGGGTTCTTCAACATTTGCAAATCAATCAATCAATCAATCAATGTGTTAGAACACTTCAATAAAAGAAAAGACAAGCCATATGACACTCTCAATTGATGCAGAAAAAGCATTTGACAAAATACAGCATCCTTTCCTGATTAAACTCTTCAGAGTGTAGGGATAGAGGGAACATTACTAAATTTCATTAAAAAACACCTATGAAAAGCCCACAGGGAATCTCATTCTCAATTGGGAAATGCTGAGAGCTTTTCCCTTAAGATCAGCAAAATGACAAGGACGACCACAATGGCCACTATTGTTCAACATAATACTAGAAGTTCTAGCATCAGCTATCAGACTATAAAAATAAATAAAAGGTATTCAAATTGGCAAAAAAGAAGTCAAACCCTCTCTCTTCACAGATGACATGATACTTTATGTGGAAAACCCAAAAGACTCCACCACCAAATTACTAGAACTCATACAGCAATTCAGCAACATGGCAGGATAAAAAAATCAATGCACAGAAATCAGTTGATTTTCTATATGCTAACAATGTGACTGTAGAAAGAGAAATTTGGGAATTGATTCCATTTACAATAGCAACAAAAACCATAAGATATCTTGGAATAAACCTAACCAAAGAGGTAAAGGATCTATACTCTAGAAACGACAGAACACTGATGAAAGACATTGATGAAGACACAGAAAAATGAAAAACATCCCATGTTCATGGATTGGAAGAATAAACATTGTTAAAATGTCTATGCTGCCCAGAGCAGTCAGAAATTTAAATGCCATCTCTATTAAAATACCATAGGCATTTTTCAAAGAGCTGGTACAAGCAATCCTAAAATTTGTATGGAACCAGAAAAGACGTTGAATCCCCAAGGTAATGATGAAAAAGAAAAACAAAGCTGGACTCATCATGTTGCCTCATTTCTTGCTATATTACAAAGCAGTGATCAGCAAGACAGCATGGTATTGGCACAAAAACAGACACATAGATCAATGGCACAGAATCGGGAGCCTAGATATGGACCCTCAACTCTATGGTCAACTAATCTTCGACAAATTAGGGGAAAAATATCCAATAGAAAAAAGATAGTCTTGTTAATAAATGGTGCTGGGAAAATTGCACAGCTATAAAGAGAAGAATGAAACTGGACCATTCTCTTACATCATGCACAAAGATAAACTCTAAGTAGATGAAAGACCTCAATGTGATAGAGGAATCCATCAAAATCCTAGAGGAGAACATAGGCAGTAACCTCTTCAACCTTGGACACAACAAATTCTTTCAAGACATGTTGCTAAAGCCAAGGGGAGAAAAAGCAAAAAATGAACTTTTGGGACTTCATCAAGATAAAAAGCTTCTGCACAACAAAGGAAACAGTCAACAGAACTATGAGGTAACCCACAGAACGGGAGAAGATATTTGCAAATGATATTACAGATAAAGGGCTGGTATCTAAGATCTATAAAGATCTTCTCAAACTCAACACCCAAAAATCAAATAATCAGATTAAAAAAGAACAAAAATGGGCAGAAGATAGGAACAGACACTTTTCCAAAGAAGACATATTAATGGCTAACAGACACATGAAAAATGTTCAACATCATTAGCCATCAGGGAAATTCAAATGAAAACCACAATGAGATACCACCTTACACCAGTTAGAATGGCAAAAAAATGGACAAGGCAAGAAACAACAAATCTTGGAGAGGATGTGGAGAAAGGAAAACCCTCTTACACTGTTGGTGGGAATGCAAGTTGGTACAGCCACTTTGGAAAACAGTGTGGAGGTTCCTCAAAAAGTTAAAAAATAGAGCTACCCTATGACCCAGCAATGCACTACCGGGTATTTACCTCAAAGATACAGCTGTAGTGAAGAGAAGGGCCATATGCACCCCAATGTTCACAGCAGCCTTGTCCACAATAGCTAAACTCTGGAAGGAACCAAGATGCCCTTCAACAGATGAATGGATAAAGAAGATGTGGTCCATATATACAATCGAATATTACTCAGCAATCAGAAATAATGATCACCCAACATGGATGGGACTGAAGGAGATTATGCTAAGTGAAATAAGTCTAGCAAAGAAAGACAATTATCATGTGGTTTCACTCATTTGTGGAGCATAAGGAATAGCAGGGAGATCATTAGGAGAAGGAAGTGAAAAATGAAGGGGCTTAACAGAAGGGGGAATGAACCATGAGAGACTATGGACTCTGGGAAATGAACTGAGGATTTTAGAGGGGAGGGGGTGGTGATGGGCTAGCCTGGTGATGGGTATTAAGGAGGGCATGTATTGCATGGAACACTGGGTGTTATACACAAATAATGAATCATGGAACACTACATCAAAAACTCATGGGGGCACCTGGGTGGCACAGCGGTTAAGCATCTGCCTTCGGCTCAGGGCGTGATCCCGGCGTTATGGGATCGCCCCACATCAGGCTCTTCCTCTATGAGCCTGCTTCTTCCTCTCCCACTTCCCCTGCTTGTGTTCCCTCTCTCGCTGGCTGTCTCTATCTCTGTCGAATAAAGAAATTAAAAAATCTTTAAAAAAAAAACTCATGATGTACTGTAGCAGTTCAACAAATTCTCAAAGGATTTAAAAATGAATAAATAATTAAATAAAAATCAAAATAATTATTAGCTAATTATGTACTGTATGGTGACTAACATATCATAATTAAAAAAAATTGAAGATAATTCTCAAGCAGTGATGAACAAAACTAAAAGTATAGAAATCCCAGCTTTCTCACTATTCAGTGTAAAAACTCTGAGGCATATTTTAGTCAGTATCCAGGTGTTCACAGTGATAACTTCTTTATTATCACCATTACTCATTTTCCTTTCTTCCCTGACTCATTTTCCTTCCTCTCAGTGATTTCTGTGGTTGCCTCCCAAATAAACTATTTTCAGTTAAATATTTATGATATACTTTTGAGGAAATATAAAATTAAAAAAATGTCCATCCAAAATTTAATTTCTTAATCAATTACAACTCCACATATTTATTCGGGCTTTCAAACTCCAAATTATATTTTAATTTTTTAATAAATTTTATTGTATTTAAATTAAATTAACATATTTTATCACTAGTTTCAGATGTAAGAATTCAGTTACTTATATAACATCATTTGCCCTCTTTAATGCCCATAAACCAGTCATCTCATCCCGCCAAACCCTTCCCCTCCAACAACCCTCAGTTTGTCTCCTATAGTTAAGAGTTCCTTATAGTTTGTCTCTCTTTCTGATTTCATCTAATTTTATTTTCCCTCCATTCCCCTATTATCCTGTTTTGTTTCTTAAGCTTCACATATGAGTGAAATCACATGATAATTGTCTTTCTCTGATTGACTTATTTCATTTAGCATAGTACCGTCTAGACCCATCTATGTCATTGCAAAAGGTAAGATTTCATTTTTATTGATGGTTAAGCAATATGTATGTATATATATAACCACATCTTCTTTATCCATTCATCATGGACATCTGGGTTCTTTCCATAGTTTTGTTATTGTGGGCATTGATGCTGCAAACATTGGGGTGCATGTGCCCCTTCAAATCACTACATTTGTATCCTTTAGGTAAATACCTAGTAGTGCAATTGCTGGGGCATAGGGTAAGTCTATTTACAACTTTTTGAGAAACCTCCATACTATTTTCCAGAGAGGGTGCAAAAGTTTGCATTGCCACCAACAGAATAAGAGTGTTCTCTTTCTCCACATCCTTGTCAACATTTGTTCTTTCCTGATTTGGTAATTTTAGCCATTTTGACTGGTGTGAGGTGGAATCTCATTGCGGTTTTGAATTGTATTTCCTTGATGATGAGTGATATTAAGATTTGTTTCATGTGCCTGTTGGCAATTTGTATGTCTCCCTTGGAAAAAATGTCTATTCATATCCTCTGCCCATTTCTTGACTGGATTATATTTTTTGGGGGTATTGAGTTTGATAAGTTCCTTTTTATAAGATTTTATTTATTTATTCATGAAAGAGGGAGAAAGAGAGAGAGAGAGAGAGGCAGAGGAAGAAGCAGACTACCCATGGAGCAGGGAGCCTGATGTGGGACTCAATCCTAGGACCTTGGGATCACAACCTAAGCCGAAGGCAGATGCTTAACTGACTGAGCCACCTAGGCACCCCAAAAAGTTCTTTATATATCTTGGATACTAGCCTTTTATCTGATAAGACATTTACAAATACCTTCTCCCATTCTGTAGGTTGTCCTTTGGTTTTGTTTTATTTGTTTCTTTTGCTCTGCACAAGATTTTTATCTCAAGGAAGTCCCAATAATTCATTTTATCTTTGTTTCGCTTGCCTTTGGAGACATGTCTACTAAGAAGTTGTTATGGCCAGGATGGAAGAGGTGGCTGCCTATCTTTTCCTCTAGGATTTTGATGAATTCCTATCTCACATTTAGGTATTTCATCTATTTTGAGTTTATCTTTTTGTATGACATAAGAAAATGGTCCAGATTCATTCTTCTACATGTGGCTGTACAATTTTCCCAACACCATTTGTTGAAGAGGCTGTCTTTTTTCCATTGGATAGTCTTTCCTGCTTTGTCAAAGATTAGTGTACCACAGAGCTGAGGGTCCATTTCTGAGTTCTCTATTCTGTTCCATTGATCTATGTGTCTGTTTTTGTGCCAGTACCACACTGTCTTGATGATTACAGCTTTGTAATATAGCCTGAAGTCAGGAAATGTGATGCTACCAGCATTGATTTTCTTTTTCAACATTCCTGTGGCTATCCAGGGTCTTTTCTATTTCCATACAAATTTTAGGATTATTTGTTCCAGCTCTGTGAAAAATGATGGTATTTCTATAGTGATTGCATTGAATGTGTAGATTGCTCATTTCTAGTGTATAGAAATGGAACATTGATTTTATATCCTGCCACATTCCTGAATTCCTGTAGGAGTTCTAGCAATTTTGGGGTGGAGTCTTTTGGGTTTTCCACATATACTGTCATGTCATCTGCAAAGACTTAGAGTTTGACTTCTTCTTTGACAATTTGGATGCCTTTGTCTCTTTTTGTTGTCTGATGGCTGAGGCTAGGACTTCTAGCACTATGTTGAACATCAGTAGTAAAAGTATACATCCCTGTCACGTTCCTGACCTTAGGGGAAAAGGTCTCAATTTCTCCCCATTGAGAACGATATTCACTGTGGGCTTTTCATATATGACTTTTATCATATTGAGGTGTTCCCTCTATCCCTACACTTTGAAGAGTCTTAATCAAGAAAGTGTGCTGTATTTTGTCAAATGCTTTTTCTGCATCAATTTAGAGGATTGTATGGTTCTTTTCCTTTCTTTTATTAATGTGATGCATCATATTGATTTATTTGTGGATGTCGAACCATGCTTGTAGCCAAGGAATGAATCCACTTGATCATTGTGATAATCTTTCTAATGTGTTGTTGGATCTTATTGGATAGAATCTTGGTGAGAATTTTGGCATCCATTTTCATCAGGGATATTCATCTTTAATTCTCCTTTTTGGTGGGGTCTTTGTCTAGTTTGGGGATCAATGTAATGTTAGACTAGAATGAATTTGGTAGTTGTCCTTCCAATTCTATTTTTTGAAACAGCTTCAGATGAATAGGTATTAATCCCTCCTTAAATGTTTAGTAGAATTCCCTTGGGAAGCCGTCTGGCCCTGGAATCTTGTTTGCTAGGAGATTGCTGCATACTGATTCAATTTCTTTGCTGGTTGTCCGTCTATTCAGGTTTTCTATTTCTTTCTATTTCAGTTTGGTAGTTTATATACTTCTATGAATGCATCTATTTCTTCCAGATTGCCTATTGTATGTCCTTATAATATGTTCTCATAATTGTTTATATTTCTTTGGTGTTGTTAGTGATCCCTTCTCTTTCATTCATGATTTTACTAATTTGGGTCCTTTCTCTTCTTTTTGATAAGTATGGTTGGGGTTTATTGATCTTATTACTTGTTTTCAAAGAACAGGCTCCTAGTTTCATTGATCTATTCTACTGTTCTTTTGGTTTCTATATCAATATTTCTGCTCTAATCTTTATTATTTCTTTTCTCCTGCAGGGTTTAGGTTTTATTTGCTGTTCTTTCCTCTGTTCCTACAGGTGTAACACTAGCTTGTGTTTTTGAGCCTTTTCTTTTTTCTTGAGAAAGGCCTGTATTGCTATATACTTTCCTCTAAGCCTCCCTTCACTGCATCCTAAAGGTTCTGAACTGTTGTGTTTTCATTTTCATTTGCTTTCATATTTTTTTTAATTTTTCTTTAATTTCCTGGTTGATACATCCATTCTTTAATAGGATGTTCTTTAACCCCCATGTATTTATGTTCCTTCTAAATTTTCTCTTATGATTGAGTTCAAGTTTTAAAGCATTGTGGTCTGAGAATATGCAGGGAATAATCTCAGTGTTTTGGTAATGGTTAAGATCTGATTTGTGACCTATTATGTGATCTACTCTGGAGAATGTTCCTTGTGCACTCAAGAAGAATATGCGTTCTTTTGCTTTAGGATGAAGTGCTCTGAATATGTCTATGAAGTCCATCTTATCCAGTGTGTCATTTCTTATTGTTCTTCTGTTTAGATGGTCTGTTCATTGTTGTGATTGGGTTATTGAAGTCCCCTACTATTACTATATTATTATCAACGTGTTTCTTTAATTTGATTATTAATTGGTTTATATAATTGGCTGCTCCCAATTTAGGGGCATAAATATTTACATTTGTTAAGTTTTATTGCTGGATAGACCATCTAAGTATCATATAGAGTCCCTCTTCATCTCTTACTACAGTCTTTAGTTTAAAATCGAATTTGTCTGATATAAATATTACTACCCCATCTTTATTTAGATGTCCATTAGCATGATAAATGATCCTCCATCCCCTCACTTTTTAAAAAAGATTTTATTTATTTATTTGAAAGAAAGAGAGAGAGAGTAAAACAGGGGGATTGGCAGAGGGAAAGGGAAAATCAGACTCCCCACTGAGCAGGGATCCTGATGTGGGACTTGATCCCAGGACCCTGAGCTCATGACCTCAGCCAAAGGCAGATGCTTAACCAACTGAGCCACCCAGGTGCCCCTATCCCCTCACTTTCAATCTGGATGTGTCTTTGGGTCTAAATGAGTCTCTTGTAGACAGCATACTGATGGGACTTGATTGTTGTTTTTGTTTTTGTTTGTTTTTTTATCCAGTATTATACCCTGTGTCCTTTGATTGGAGCATTTAGTCCATTTACATTCAGAGTAATTATTGACATGTATGAAATTAGTACCACTGTAGTGCCTGTAAAGTCACTGCTTCTGTAGATTGTCTCTATTCCTTTCTACTCTTTGTTACTCTGACTTCTCTCTTTGCTCAAAGGATCCCCTTTAATATTTCATTCAGGGCTGGTTTAGTGATCACATATTCTTTTATTTTTTGTTTGTATTGCATGCTTTTTATCTCTCCTTCCATTCTGAATGACAACTTTGCTGGATAAAGTATTTTTGGCTGTATATTTTTCTCATTTAACACCTTGAATATATCATGACAGTCCTTTCTGGCTTGCCAGATCTCTGTGGACAGGTCTGCTGCCAGCCTTTTTTTCTACCCTTGTAGTTTAAAGACTTCTTGTCTTGAGCTGCTTTCAGGATTTTCTCTTTATCTCTGAAATTTGCAAGCTTCACTATTATATGTCAGGGTGTTGACCTATTTTTATTGATTTTGATGTGTGTTTTCTGGGACCCTGACCTTGAATGCTGGTTTCCTTCCCCAGATTAGGAAAGATCTCATCTCTCATTTGTTCAAATAAGCCTTCTGCACCTCTTTCTCTTTCCTTATCTTCTGTGACCCATGTTATTTGAATATTATTGCCCTTTATGGTATTACTGCTTTCTCAAAATCTCCCTACATGATCCAGTAGGTGTTTTACTCTCTTTTTCTCAGCTTCCTTACTTTCCATCATTTTGCCTTCTATGACACTGACTCTCGCTTCTGCCTTGGTTACTCAGTAGAAACTTCATTTTTGACTGCATCTCAGTAATAGCATTTTTATTTTTCCCTTGATTAGATTTTAGTTCTTTTATTTCTGCAGTAAGGGATTCTTAAGTGTCCTTTATGTTTTTTTAAAGCCCAGCTAGTAACTTTATAATTGTTGTTTTAAATTATAGTTCTGACATCTTATTTATATCCATATCTATTAAATCTAAGGCAGAGAGTACTTCCTCTGGTTCTTTCTTTTGCTGTGAATTTCTCCTTCTGGTCATTTTGTCCAGAGAAGAAAGAAGTAAATAAAGAAAAAGAAAAAAAAAATTCCAGCAAAAGCAGCAATAATAATATCACCAACAACAATATCTTCAGGAAATGATTCTGGCTTATGTTGTGTATACTCTGCTGTTTTGTTTTGGCTTCTCTTTCCCACTGGTCCTTCCACTACAGAATTCCTCCTTGCTTGTAGTGTAGTGTTTTCTCCTTTAAGTAGGTATGCTTTGATTTGTTTGTGAAGTTAAGCCAGAAGCTGATATTTTGGAGCTTTCTTTATTCAGTAGACTTGGTAGATGCAGTGGTTTGTGTTGGTCTTCTGAGGGAGAAGCCTGCTGTTCTGACTCACAATCTGATTTGACATCCTAAAGATGCTCCTTCCAGGTCAGGGGGTGAGGTTTAGTGTAGGACTCTCCAGCTTCCATTAGAGGCTCTGTGTTTCTCTCTGGAATCTGACTGTGCTGGTGGGTGGGAGTAGGGTGGGGTGGTGGAAGAGGTAGAGTATGGTGTCACCTTGCCCTCTTGTCTCTGGAGAGTGGAACACATGGCAGCTGCTGCTCACCATGCCCTCTTAGAAAAGAGAACAATCTCCTGTGACCCAACCCTTGTCAGTTCCCTACCTTAAACTCTCTGTGTCTAGGTTATTGGCATGCCCGGAGCCACAGATCTCCTGTATTTTATCACTGGCCAAAGGCTGGGATTCAAAACTCCAAGTTTTAAAGGATGTGGTAATGTGCATGCCCCCTCCCATCCACTGGTGGGGAGGCTCAGAGTGTGCCCAGCATAGTGCCATCCCCAAAATGCCATCACACAGTGCACACACAGAGGCTAGAGATCGTTGTAACACTCAAAGAAAAGTTGGAGCCAGGTTATCAGCCACCTGCACTGGACTCAGTCCCCTAGTTCCCTTTGTCCCAGAAAAAACATTGCAAAGGCTTGAATCTATTGCTCCTCATAGTAAAATGTGGAGCAGCCACTTTATCTGCAATCTCCTCTAGTCTGTGCTCCCCTCAGTCAGTCCCAGAAAAGCAGCCAATCAGTCTCCACACAGAGGTTTAAGCGTATTGTGCCTCACACCCAAAAGCTAGAGGTTTTCTGCCCTCTGTAGGCTTCTGTGAACCCGCTGCTGAGCTCCACTCAGTGGCTCACTGACTGTTCTTTTGTCTCTGGAGAGGAGAGATATGTCCTCTAAATTCCTTCCAGGAAGGAGAGCAACCTCTCCCTGCACAACCTACGGATCCACTCACCATGGCTTATTTTGAGGTCACAAACTCCTGCATTCTTTTCAACTTTCTTCCTCTTCCTGACTTTGCTCCATGAACCAGGCTTCTTCCCCTTCCTAACCACGGGGCTTCCCAATCCCCCAATTCAGGGCTCTGAATCTTGCCTCTGACAAATTCTCTTGCTCTAACTGTGCAGATTGTTTCCATGCTTCTCTGATCCTCTTCCTAGTTATTCAAAATAGTTGAAGGTTGGTATAGTTTTATTTGAAGGATGATGCAAGTTCGGGGTCCCCCTACTACTCTGCCATCTTAGAAATCTCCAAATTATATTTAAATGGATGTGATACTTACCACCTAATTTTTTGAAGAAAGCAAAGACAAAATAAACAATACAGTAATATTACTGAATGAATATTTTCACCATCTCAGATGGAAAATGTGCTAAAATCACTTCTAGTTACTGTGCTTGTACTTTTTTATTTGGTTAAAAGCAAAGTGGAAAGAAGTTTTTCATTCAAAACTTGCATTCTGTTCAAAGTGTGAATCTTCACTTGGGCAGTATATATTTTAGTTGACACTTGATAGGCCAGCAGTCACATGTGGAAGGAATTTGTAGTTTATATTTATACAATGTATAGTATAAAAATATGTAGTAAGAAATTGGTAAGTTTGGCTGTTGGCATCAGAAATGAAAAGGAAAGAGTATTGTTTGATAGGACCTTGGTGTTCTATTTGAAGACTTGTATACAACTAGCATTTCAAATTTGAAATACCAATGAGCAGTCACATCTGTTTGTTTTTTTCTGTGGGTTATTATGTATAATATAAATAAAATTGAAGTATCCTTGTTAGGGGATTTATTTCACCCAGCCATGTGTGTAATTCAATGATTAATTTAGAGTGATTTATTTTTATTTTTTTTTTAGTGAAAATGGTCATATGGGCCTGAGTTGTCTTGCCTATTGAAGAGAATATTTATAAGCTTCCTTCCTCATGCCAGTTTTTACCATAGGAAACATAAGTAGTTGTACCAAAAACAAAACAAAACAAAATAAAATTCCACAAAGTGTTGTCAATTTGTGACCTAGTTAGCCTAGTATATAACATGTAAAACAAATAAATCAAACAAATGGCGGTTAAAGACATGGGGCTAGTTTGGAAGAAAATGAAACAAGCATTTAGTAGACTATGCAAGCAGAGTTATTATATCAGCAGAAATATTTTAACTGATTTGAAGGGTATTTTTTGCAAATGCTTATTTTCTTACTGATGCCAATCCTTTGCATATGATGATTTTAATTGAATGATTATCCCTTTGCTAAAATATTATAAATATGGTAAAAAATAGAAACGATGTAAAACAATTTTACATACTTTGATAATCATTCATTCATTCATGCATGCAAGCATTCATTGAAATGAAGAGTTACCAAGCATGGTGCTGGCTCTTAAGTATATGCAGAACTATGAAAAGACCTCTGCACTCAAGGATCTCAGTCTAGAAGGAAAATCAGCATGTAAATATACCATTATAATTCAAAATTTTAAGCCACATGGTCTTGAGACAGACCCAACTCAATTATCTCTGTCTCCTACAGCCTATAAAGGTATCTAATTTAAGTTTTGCTTTAGAAATTTCCCCAGCCCCTACCTCTCAAGATATGCTTTTTATTTTTTATTCTGATCTTTTTCCACTTCCAGTGTTTTTCACTTTATTTGCCTAGTTGTTTAGATTCAATACTACTTTGCATGGCCTTACTTTCTTCTGTCTTCCCTGAATTTTGTCTCTCTAGCCGGTCTTGGCTTCACAGTTGGACTACTCTCAGGCCAACTCTGTTACTTTTCTATGTCCAGGGGGAGAGTGCAGGATTCTATATATTATGCTGGGCTAAAGTCCCCAGGTTCCTTCTTGTTTTGGAGAAGGTCAAGGTAACTATAAGAAAGCAACATGCAACATCTTATGATTTGATCTGCCTGGGATGAAATGATGGACTTTACCTTTTTTCCAAAACTGGAAAAATTACTTTTTTGAAGTTGTGACACTTGTTTTCTGGGACAAGTTCCTCAAAAATATTTTAAGGAAAGGGAAGTCATCAAAAATTGTTTCCTACTTTTCTATTTTTGTATATATATATGAAATTTATAATTTTGCACTTTATTTAATACACATAAGTCTAATAAGTTTTTCTATCTTTTCTTGCATCTGTTAGGCATTTTTAAGCTTTCAAGAAATCGTTCATTTTATCTAATGTATTATATAAAATTCTTTATATTATTTTACTATGTTTAATGTCTGTAAGATTTAGAAAGATAATCTGTTATTTCTGATATTAATAATTTGTTTTCTGTCTATGCCACTATAATGTAAGTTTCCTGAGGGCAAGAGTTCATTTTTTTGACATTTCCCCATGTCTAATAACAAACACATTGTTAGATACATAAAAGGCATTTAGTTCATATTTGTTGAGTGATAGGCCAGAATTGCAATTGTATATTCATTCATTAACATATCTACTAAATGCTTAAAATTTCTTAAAGTCAGAGGTCCTTTTTAGTTAGTGGGTAATAGTAAAGCAAAGTGATTAATCACATAGGCTCCAGAAGTAGATTGTCTATGTTTGAAGTCTGGCTTCATTATTTACCTTCTCAGTAAACTTAAGCAAATCAGTTAATTTCTACCTGATAATAGCAGAGCTCTCCTCTTAAGATATTGTGAATATTAAATGTAATAACACAATTAGGAGGGAGTTAAGATGGTAAAGTAGTAGGGGGACCAAGGGCTTGCCTCATCCTTTGAACACATGTAGATTGACATCAGATCATTTTGAATACCTAGAGAACTGAGTTGAGGATTAAGGGAACAATCTGCACAATCAGAGGGAAAGAAAGTGGCACATATGAAGCATGGAGATGCGAATTGAGGGAGAGAAAAACCACAGTGCCATGGAAGGGAGGGAGCCCTTTCCACAGAAAAGGGAGAGAGAAAGAGGGAAGGTGGAAGAGAACAGTGTGTTGGGTTTGTGCAAGTAAAACACTTAACCAAAACCATTGACAGGGAAGTTGAGAGAAATTGACTATTGCAAGTTTTTACAAACAACAGATTTCAAATTCTGAGGATGTGGAAGTTGATGCCATTTGCTGGATTTGAGCTGGGCATGCATGGTAGTGTTCTTGGGGAGAGGGAGGGCAGAGACCCAGGAGTGGACAACATGGTAAAGGGATCTCCTGGGTCCTATGGGAGACAATGTTCCCCTTCCTGGAGTACATTTGAAAGAAGGCATATTTCTTTTCCGAGGACAAAATACTTAGCAGGTGCCATTGAGCAGCCATTCATCAGGCTAGATAACCTCGTTACTGCATTTTGCTGTACTTCACCAAAAATTCCAAGGACATGTGCAGGCATGCCACTGTTTTTCTGTGATGAAACAACACCAGACACAACATGGTGAAGCTCTCCTCCAGAGGGGTAGAGTGGGTCTATACCATGTTAGATCCTTTAAAGTTTTGGAGTTTTGAATCCCAGCTATATACCAGAAGTAAAACATAGAACGATGATGCTGGGCATAACAACAGCCCTGGGCATAGACAGGGTGGGGGCATGGATCTGACAGAAGCCTAGGACACAAGTGGGGAAATTGTTTGCTTTTCTGTGAGGGCTTCCTGAGCAATGGCTGGCATGAACTCCCTTCTCCAAGGAAGAGAGACTTGGGGGATACCATTCCCCCCACCACCAGCACAGTCAGACTTCAGTGAGAAGCACAGCATTCTGAGTGGAGGCTGGAGCAGCTTACACTAAATCCTAACTGCCCCCAAGCCCTGCAGGTGCATCTTTACTAGGGCAGGTATGACTGTGAGGCAACACACTGGGCCTCTCCCCCAGAAGATCAGCACAGGCTTCCCACATGCACCAAGTCTACTAACACTAATCATAGAGTGCTTGAAAGCATCAGCATCAGGTCTGGTGGAAATAGGACCAGACTTTCTTTCTTTCTTTTTTTTTTCTTTCCTCTTTTTTTTTTGAATCAGGCTTATAGTCTTTTTGTCTGTCTGCTGTTGTTTGTTTGTTTGTTTTCCTTTTCCTCTTCTCATTTTTGGATGAGTCTTTTTTTCCCCAGGCTTATTTTAACAAACAAATCAAAGCACACCTAGGTCAAGGTCCAAACACTCCCTATTGCAAGCAAGGTGGAACTCTGTAGAGGACTGACCTGTGGGAAAAAACAGTCAAACACAATATCAGAGTGTACACAACATACACCAGAAACACTTCTTGAAGTGAAAGGTCCCAGACAGTTTATGACCCCTTCTTAACGTAACATTATTCTCAGGTGCAGGAAACATAACAAGCTTTCATAACAGGCAAAAGACAAAAACCTAGACAAAATGATAAGATGGAGGAATTCTTCCCAAATGAAAGATCAAGGAGAAATCACATCCAGGAATTTGCTCAATACATATATAAGCAAGATATCTGAACAAGAATTTAAAACAGTCATAAAAATACTAGCCGGGCTTGAAAGAAGCATGAAAAACACCAGAGAACCCATTGATGCAGAGATTAAGGACCTAAAAACTAGTCAGGCTGAAATAAAAAAATGTTATAACTGAAATGAAAAACTGATTGGATGTAATCACAATGAGGATTGAAGAGTCAGAAGAATGAACTCGTGATATACAAAATTAAAGTATGGAAAATAATGAAGCCAAAAAGAGGAAGGAAATAAACCTATTAGATCATGACTGTAGACTTAAGGAACTCAGTGACTACATAAAGTGCAATAATACCTGTATCAGAGAAGTCCAAGAAGAAGAAGAACAGGAAAAAGGGGTAAAAGATTTATTTGAACAAATTACAGCTGAGAACTTCCCAAATCTGGAAAGGGAACAAGCATTCAATTCCAAGAGGCACAGAGAACTCCTTAAAAATCAACAAAAACAGGTCAACACCAAGATATATCATAGTGAAACTTACAAAATACAAAGATAAGAGAGACTTCTGAAAGCAGCTAGGGACAAAATGTCCTTAACTTACAGGGTCAGACATATAAGGTTACCAGCAGACTTGTCCACAGAAACTTGGCAGGCTAGGAAACAGCAGAATGAGGTATTCAACATGCTAAATGGGGAAAATATGTGGCCAAGAATACTATAACCAGCAAGGCTGTCATTCAGAATAGAAGGAGATATAAAGAGCTTCCCAGAGAAGCAAAAACTGAAGAAGTTCATGAACACTAAACCAATGCTGCAAGATATATTAAAGGGAACACTATGAGCAGGAAAGAGAGACCAAAAGCAACAAAGACTAGAAAGGAACACATACAGTCTACAAGAACAGCAACTTTACAGGTAATGCAATGGCACTATATTCATATCTATCAATAATTACTTTGAATGTAAATGGACTAAATGTTCCAATCAAAATACACAGGGTATCAGATTGGATTAAGAAAAAAACAAGACCCATTGATATGCTGCTCAGAAGAGTCTCATTTTAGATACAAAGTCACCTCCAGATTGAAAATGAGGGGATGGAGAAACATTTATCATGCTAATGGAAATAAAAAGAAAGCTGGAGTAGCCAAACTTATATCAGACACTAGATTTTAAACCAAACACCATAATAAACAATGAAGAAGGGCACTATACCATAATACAGAGGTCTATCCAACAAGAAGATCTAACAATTGAAAGTATTGATGCCCCCAACATGGAAACAGCCAAATATATAAATCAATTAATAGCAGATTTACAGGAACTCATTGATAATAATACAATAATAGTTGGGGAATTTAACACGCCACTTGGAGCAATGGACGGTCAGCTAAGCAGAAAATCCACAAGGAAACAAAGACATTGAATGGCACACTGGATCAGATGGACTTAACAGATATATTCAGAGCATTTCATCCTAAAGCAGCAAAATACACATTCTTTTCAAGTGCACATGGAACATTCCCCAGAATATATGACATACTGGGTCACAAATCAGGTCTTAACCAGTTCAAAATGACTGAGATCAAGCAGAGAAAGACAATTGTCATATGGTTTCACTCATTTATGGAACATAAGATGTAAGATTGGTAGGAGAAGAAAGGGAAGAAGGAAGGGGGTGGTAAAGAGAAGGGGGAATGAACCATGAGAGACTATGGACTCTGGGAAACAAACTGAGGGCTTCAGAGGGAAGGGGGTGGGGGATTGGGATAGGCCAGTGATGAGTATTAAGGAGGACACATATTGCATTGTGCACTGGGTGTTATACGCAAATAATGAATCGTGGAACTTTACATCAAAAACAAGGGATGTACTGTACGGTGACTAACATAACATAATAAAAAATTATTATTAAAAAAAAAAAGACTGAGATCATTCCATGCATATTTTCTAACCACAGAGCTATGAAACTTGAAGTCAAGGACAAAACAAGCAAACAACAAAACAAAAAAAGCAAACAAATACAAAACTTGGGAAGACTATGAAGGCATGGAAGTTAAAGAACATTCTTCTAAAGAATGGATTAACCAGAAAATTAAGGAAGAAATACAAATGTAAATGGAAGCAAATGAAAATGAAAATAAGTCCAAAACATTTGGGATGTAGCAAAAATGGTCATAAGGGAGTAGTATATAGTAATACAGGTCTTCCTTAAGGAGCAAGAAAAGTTTCAGATATATAACCTAACCCTACACCTAAAGGAACTGGAAAAATACCAGCAAATAAAGCCTAAAACAGGCAGAAGTAGGGAGATAATAGACATTAGAGCAGAAATATATGATACAGACGTTTAAAAAAAAGTAAGAACAGAGCAACTAAACGAGGAGCTGGTTCTTTGAAAACAGTTAACAAAATTGATAAACATTTAGCCAGACATATAAAAAAGAAAAAAAAAAAAGGACTCAAATAATTTAAATCACAAATGAAAGAGTAGATATCATAATGAACACAACAGAAATACAAACAATGAAAAGAGAATATTACATGGGGCTCCTGGGTGACTCAGTCAGTTAAGAATCCAAATACCAATTTCAGGTCATGATCTCAGGGTCCTGGGATGAAGCCCATCATGGGGCTTCCAACTCAGCAGGGAGTTTGCTTGTCTCCCTCTATTTCTGCCCCTCCCCCTTCTAACGATCTCTCTCTCTCTCTCCTAAATAAAAAAATAAATATTTTATTTAAAGAGTGCTATGAGTAATTATATTTCAACAAATTGGGCAAACTGGAAGAAATGGACAAATTCCTAGAAATATACAAACTACCAAAACTGAAAAAGAAGAAATATGAAATTTGAATAGACCAATAACAATTAAAAAAATTGAATTAAAAATCTCCCAAAAAACAGGAGTCCAGGACTGGATGGCTTCCCAGGGGAATTCTACCAAACATTTAAAAAATATTTAATACCTATTCTTCTCAAAACTGTTTAAAAAATTGAAATGGAAGGAAAACTTCCAATCTCATTCTGTGAGGCCAACATTACCTTGATTCCAAAACCAGACAAAGATCCCACTAAAAAAGAGAATTACACATCGATATCTCTGATGAATATGAATGCAAAAATTCTCAAAAACATACTAGTAAATAGAACCAACAGCACATTAAAAGAATTGTTCACCACAATCAAGTGGGCTTGTTTCTGGGCTTCAGAAATGGTTCAATATCCACAAATCAATTAACATGATAAAACACGTTCATAAAAGTAAGGATAAAAACATATGGTCCATGGAATATTACTCAGCTATCAGAAAGAACGAATTCTCAACATTTGCTGCGACATGGACGGCCCTGGAGGAGATAATGCTAAGTGAAATAAGTCAAGCAGAGAAAGACGATTATCACATGATTTCTCTCATCTATGGAACATAAGAACTAGGAAGATCGGTAAGTGAAGAAAGGGATAAAGAAAGGGGGGGTAATCAGAATGAGGAATGAAGCATGAGAGACTATGGACTCTGAGAAACAAACTGAGGGCTTCAGAGGGGAGGGGGGTGGGGGAATGGGATAGACTGGTGATGGGTATTAAGGAGGGCACGTATTGCATGGTGCACTGGGTGTTATACGCAACTAATGAATCATCGAACTTTACATTGGAAACCGGGGATGTAATGTATGGTGACTAACATAATATAATAAAAAAAAATTAAAAAAAACATATGGTCCTCTTAATACATACAAAAAAAGGATTTCACAAAACACAGCATTCTTTCTTGATAAAAACCATCAAGGAAGTAGGGATAGAAAGAACATACCTTAACATCATAAAGTCCATGTATGAAAGACACAGAGCTAATATCATCCTCAATAGGAAAAAACTGAGAGCTTTTCCTCTGAGGTCAGGAACACAACAAGGATGTCCACTCTCACCATTGTTGTTCAACTGTTGTTCAACATAGTACTGGAAGTCCTAGCCTCAAAAATCAGACAACAAAAAGAAACAAAGTCATCCAAATTGGCAAGGAAGAAATCAAACTTTCTTTCTTTTTTTTTTTTTGACAGTATCTTTATTTTTTTAATAATTTTTTATTATATTATGTTAGTCACCATACAGTACATCCCTAGTTTTTGATGTAAAGTTCCATGATTCATTACTTGCATATAACACCCAGTGCACCATGCAATACATGTTCTCCTTAATACCCATCACTGGCCTATCCCATTCCCCCAACCCCTGAAGTCAAACTTTCACTCTTTGAAGATGACATGATACACTATGTAGGAAAACTTAAAGATTCCACAAAAATGTTTCTATAATGCATACATCAATTCACCAAAGACACAGGATAGAGAGTCAATGTACAGGAATCTTTTGCATTTCTATACACCAATAATGAAGCAGAGAAAAAGAAATCAAACAAAATCAACACCATTTACAATTGCACCAAAAAAATGTAAGATACCTAGGAAAAAACTTACCCAAAGAGGTAAAAGATCTATGCTCTGAAAAATGTAGAACACTTATGAAGGAAATTGAAGAGGACACAAAGACATGGGGGAAAAAATTCCATACTCATGAATTGGAAGAATAATTATTGTTAAAATGGCCATACTACTAAAAAATCTACATATTCAATGCAATCCCTATCAAAATAACACCAGCATTTTCATAGAGCTAGAATCAATAATTCTAAAATCTGTATGGAACCAGAAAATACCCTGAATAGCCAAATTAATGTTAAAAAACAAAAGCAAAGCAGGAACCATCACAGTTCCGGTCTTCAAGTTGTACTACAAACCTCTAACCATCAAGACAGTATGGTACTGGCATGAAAACAGACACATAGATAAGTGCAACAGAATAAAGAAACCCAAAATGGTCCTGCAGCTATATGGTCAAATAATCTTTGAGAAAGCAGGAAAGAAAATCCAATGCAAAAAAAAAAAATACAGTCTTCAAAATACAGTTTTGGGAAAACTGGACATTGACATGCACAAGAATGAAACTGGATCACTTTCCTAGATCATACACAAAAAGAAATTAAAAACGGATGAGAGGCCTAAATGTGACACAGGAAACCAACAATATCCCAGAGGGGAATACGAACAGCAACCTCTTTGACTTTGTCCATAACATTGTCTTACTAGACAGTTCTCCTGAGGCAAGGGAAACAAAAGCAAACATGAACTATTAAGATTTCATTAAGAAACAAAAGTTTCTATACAGGCAAGGAAACAATCAACAAAACTGAAAGGCAACCTACAGAATGGGGGAAGATATCTGCAAATGACATATCAGATAAAGGGCTACTATCCAAAATCTATAAAGAACTTAACAAACTCAGTACCCAAAAAATAAACAACCCAGTTAAAAAATGGGCAGAAGACATAAACAGACATTTCTCCAAAAAGGACATACAAATGGTGAATAGACACATAAAAAATGCCAACATCACTTATCATCAGGGAAATACAAACCAAAACCACAATGAGCTATCACCTCATACCTGTCAGAATGGCTGAAACTAACAACTCAAGAAACAACAGATGTTGGCAAGGATGTGAAGAACAAGGCATCCTCTTACATTGTTGGTGGGAATGGAAACTTGTGTAGCCATTGAGGAAAACAGTATGGAAGTTCCTCAAAAAGTTAAAAATAGGTTGCAAGTTTGGAGGGGGGCAAGATGATGTCAGAGAACAAATACAGAAATTCAGCAATGTGGAAGGATACAAAATCAATGCATAGAAATCAGTTGCATTTCTAGCACTACCACTGTGACTAAAGGAAGAGAAATTAAGGAATAGATTCCATTTACAATAGGAACAAAAACCATAAGATACATAGGAATAAACCTAACCAAAGAAGTAAATGATCTATACTCTAGAAACTACAGAACACTTATGAAAGAAATGGAGGAAGACACAAAGGGATGGAAAAAGAGTCCATGCTCATGGATTGGAAGAATAAACATTATTAAAATGTCTCTGCTGCCCAGAGCAGGCTACACTCTCAATGCCTTCCCTATCAAAATACCATCGATATTTTTCACAGAACTGGAACAAACAATCTTAAAACTTTTATGGAACCAGAAAAGACTCTGAATTACCAGGGGATTGTTGAAAAAGAAAACCAAACCTGGTGGCCTCACAATGACCGACTTCAAGCTATATTACATAGCTGTGATCATCAAGACAGCATGGCATTGGCACAAAAACAGACACATAGATCAATGGAATAGAATAGAGAGCCCTGAAATGAACGCTCAACTCTGTGGTCAACTAATCTTCAACAAATCAGGAAATAATATCCCATGGATAAAAGACAGTCTCTTCAATAAATGGTGCTGGCAAATTGGATAGCCACATGCAGAAGAATGAAATTAGACCATTCTCTTACACCATACACAAAGATAAACTCAAAATGGATGAAAAACCTAAATGTGAGATAGGAATCTATTACAATCCTAGAGGAGAACATAGGCAGTAACCTCTTTGACATAGACCACAGTGACTTCTTTCAAGACATGTCTCTAAAGCAAGGGAAACAAAAGCAAAAATGAACTACTTGGACTTCATCAAGATCAAAAGCTTTTGCACAGCAAAGAAAACACTCAACAAAACTAAGAGGCAACCCACGGAATGAGAGAAGTTGTGTACAAATGACATTACAGATAAAGGGTTGGTATCCAAACCTATAAAGAACTTCTCAAACTGAACACCCAAAAAACAAATAATCATCACGAAATGAGCAGAAGACATGGACAGACACTTCTCCAAAGAAGATATACAAATGGCTAACAGACACATGAAAAAATGTTGAACATTACTAGCCATCAGTGAAATTCATATCAAAACAAGTATGAGATACCACCTTACACCAGTTAGAATAGCAAAAGTTAACAAGGCAGCAAACAACAAGTGTTGGTGAGAATGTGGAGAATGGGGAACCCTCTTACTCTATTGTTGGGAATGCAAGCTGGTACAGCCACTTTGGAAAACAATGTGGAGGTTCCTCAAAAAGTTAAACATTGAGCTACCCTATGACCCAGCAATTGCACTACTGGGTATTTACTCCAAAGACAGATGTAGTGAAAAGAAGGAGCACATACACCCCAATGTTCACAGCAGCAATGTCCACAATAGCCAAACTGTGGAAGGAGCCAAGATTCCCTTCAACAAATGAGTGGGTAAAGATGTGGTTCATATATACAATGGAATTTTAGTCAGCCATCAGAAAGGATGAATACCCACCATTTGCATTGACATGGATGGAACCGGAGGGGATTATGCTAAGTGAAATAAGTTGAGAGAAAGACAATTATCATATGGTTTCACTCATATGTGGATCATAAGGAATAGCACACAGGACCACTGGGGAAGGAAGGAAAAACTGAACAGGAAGAAATCAGAGAGGGAGACAAACCATGATAGACTCTGGACATCGGGAACCAAACTGAGGGTTACGGAAGGGAGGCAGGTGGGGGGATGGGGTAACCAGGTGATGGGTATTTAGGAAGGCACGTGTTGTGAGGAGAACCACGTGTTATACGCAACTAATGATTCTTTGAACACTACATCAAAAACTAATGAGGTACTACATTTGGTTAATTGAACATAAAAGCTAAAACAAAGAGATAATGCTAAGTGAAATAAGTCAGGCAGAGAAAGACAATTATCATATGGTTTCTATCATCTATGGAACATAAGAACTAGGAAGATCAGTAGGAGAAGAAAGGGATAAACAAAGGGGGGGTAATCAGAAGGGGGAATGAACCATGAAAGACAATGGACTCTGAGAAACCAACTGAAGGCTTCAGAGGGGAGGGGGGTGGGAGAATGGGATAGGCTGGTGATGGGTAGTAAGGAGGGCACATATTGCATGGTGCACTGGGTATTATACGCAACTAATGAATCATGGAACTTTACATCAAAAACTAGGTATGTACTGTATGGTGACTAACATAATATAATAAAAATATTATAAAAAAAGACAAGAAATAACAAGTGTTGGTGAGGATATGGAGACAAGGGAACCCTCAAGCACTGCTAATGGGAATGTAAATTGGTGTAGCCACTAAGGAGAACAGTAACGAGGTTCTTCAAAAACTTAAAAATGGAAGTATCATATGACCCATCAATCCACTACTTGGCATATAACCAAAAGAAATAAAATCAGTATTTTGGGTTCCTGTCTCACATTGAGGTCTTTCAACCATTTGGAGTTTATCATTCTGTATGCCCTGAGAGATTGGTCAAGTTTCATTCTTTTGCATATAGCTGTCCAATTTTCCCAGCACCGTATATTGAAGAGACTGTCTTTTTTCCACTGGATGTTTTTCTTGATTTCTCAAAGATTAGTTGCCCAGAAAGGCGAGGGTCCATTTCTGGGTTCTCTATTCTGTTCCATCGGTCTATGTGTCTGTTTTTGTGCCAGTACCATGCTGTCTTTGTGATCACAGCTTTGTAGTATAGCTTGAAGTCTGGCAACGTGATGCCATCAGCTTTGTTTTTCCTTTTCAACAATTCATTGGAGATTCGGCGTCTTTTCTAGTTCCACACAAATTTAAGGGCTGTTTATTCCACTTCTTTGAAAAATGTCATTGGTATTTTGATCGGGACACCATTGAAAGTGTAGATTGCTCTGAGTAGCATAGATATTTTAACTATGTTTATTCTTCCGATCCATGAGCATGGAATATTTTTCCATCTTTTTGTGTCTTCTTCAACATCGTTCAAGAGTGATTTGTAGTTTCTACAATATAGACGTTTTACATCTCTGGTTAAGTTAATTCCAAGATAACATATGATTTTTGGTGCTATTGTAATTGGAATGCATTCCCTAATTTCTCTTTCTTCAGTCTCATTGTTCGTGTATAGAAATGCAACTGATTTCTGGGCATTGATTTTGTATCCCGCCACATTACTGAATTGTTCTATAAGTTCTAGCAGTTTGGGGGTGGAGTCCTTTGGATTTTCTATATAGAGTATCATGTCATCTGCGAAGAGAGACTGTTTGACTTCTTCTTTGCCAATTTGGATACATTTTATCCCTTTTTGTTGTCTGATTGCTGTTGCAAGGATTTCTAGTACTATGTTGAATAAAATGGCGAGAGTGGGCATCATTGTCGTCTTCCTGATCTTGAGGGAAATGCTTCCAGCTTTTCCCCATTGAGAATGATATTCACTGTAGGCTTTTCATAGATGGTTTTTATGAAATTGAGGAATGTACCCTCTATTTTCATAGATGGTTTTTATGAAATTGAGGAATGTACCCTCTATCCCTACACTCTGAGTGGTTTTAATCAGGAAAGGATGCTGTATTTTGTCAAATGCTTTTTCTGCATCAGTTGAGAGGATCATATGGTTCTTGACTCTTTTCTTGTTGATATGATCTATCACACTGATCCCACTTGGTCATGATGGATAATCCTTTTAATGTACTGTTGGATCCTATTAGCTAGGATATTGTTGAGAATTTTGGCATCCATATTCATCAGGGGAATCGGTCTGTAATTCTCCTTTTTGAGGGGGTCTTTCCTGGTTTGGGGATCAAGGTAATACTGGCCTCATAGAGTGAGTTTGGTAGTTGTCCTTCTGTTTCTATTTTTTGAAACAGCTTCAGGAGACTAGTTATTATTTCTTCTTTGAATGTTTGGTAGAATTCCCCAGATAATCCGTCAGGCCCAGGACTCTTGTTTTTGGGGAGGTTTCTGATCACTGCTTCAATCTCTTCATAATTAATCTGTCTGTTTAAAAAATCAATTTCTCCCTGTTTCAGTCTTGTTAGTTTATAGGTTTCCGGGAAGGCATCCATTTCTTCCAGGTCGTTTAATTTATTGGCATAAAGCTGTTGATAAAAGTTTCTAATGATTTTTCCTATTTCATTGGCGTTGGTTGTGATCTCTCTCCTTTCATTCATAATTTTATTAATTTGGGTCCTGTTTCTATTCTTTTGAATAAGTGTGGCCAGTGACTTATTGATCTTATTTATTCCTTCAAAGAACCAGCTTCTAGTTCTGTTGATCTGCTCTACTGAGCTCCTGGTTTCTAATTCATTGATCTCTGCTCTAATCTTGATCACCTGCCTTCTCATGCATGGGTTAGGCGTATTCCTCTGTTCCAGCTCCAGCTTCTTGAAGTGAGAATATAAAAACTGCATTTTAGATTTTTCTATTCTTTTGAATGAGGCTTGGATGGCTATGCATTTTTCCCTTAGGACTGCCTTTGCAGTGTCCCTCAGGTTTTGGACCTATGTGTTTTCATTCCCGTTCGTCTCCAGAAATTGTTTAAACTGATTTTTAATTTTCTTGTTTACCCGATCATTTTTGAGCAGGATGGGTCTTTGTTTCCAAGTGTTTGAGTTTCTTCCAAATTTTTCCTTGTGATTGAGTTCCAGTTTCAATGCACTGTGGTCTGAGAATATGCAGCGAATAATCTCAGTCTTTTGGTATTGGTTAAAACCTCTTTTGTGGCTCAGTATATGGTCTATTCTGGAGAAAGTTCCATGTGCATTTGAAAAGAATGGGTATTCTGTTGTTCTGGGTGTAGTGTTCTATATATATATTTATGAGGTCCATCTGTTCCAGTATGTCATTCAAAACTCTTGTTTCGTTGTTGATTTTCTGCTTAAGTGATCTGTCTATTGCTGAGAGTGGAGTGTTGAGGTCCCCTACTATTAACGTATTATTATCTATATGTCTCTTTATTCTGGTTAAGAGTTGGCTTATGTATCTAGCTGCTCCCCTGTTGGGGGCATAGATATTTATAATTGTCATATCCACTTGTTGGATACATCCTTTAAGAATAATATAGTGTCCTTCTGTATCGCTCGCTACAGTCTTTAGTTTAAAATCTAATCTGTCTGATATGAGAATTGCTACCCCAGCTTTCTTTTGAGGTCCATTGGCATGAAAAATGGTATTCCATCCCTTTACTTTCAGTCTGGATGTATCTTTAGGTTCGAAATGAGTCTTTTGCAGACAGCAAATGGATGGGTCATGTCTTTTTGTTCAATCTGCAACCCTGTGGCACTTTTTGGGAGCACTTAGACCATTCACATTGAGTGTGATTATTGAGAGATATGATTTTAATGATGTCACGTTTCCTGTGAAGCCTTTGTTTCTATAGACTGTAAATTTATGTTCTGTATCACTCTTGGGGCCTTTTTACTTTTATAGAACCCCCCTTAATATCTCCTGTTGGGCTGGTTTGGTGGTTAAAAATTCCTTGAGTTTCTGCCAATCCTGGAAGGTCCTTATCTCTCCATCAATTCTGAATGACAGCCTTGCTGGATAAAGGATCCTTGGCTGCATGTTCTTCTCAGATAGAGCTTAGAAAATACCCTGCCTACCCTTCCCAGCCTGCCAGGTCTCTGTAGACTGGTCTGACGTTATTCTGATATTTTTCCCTCTGTATGTAAGGATTTTCTTCCCACTGACTGCTTTCAATACTGTATCCTTGGTTCTAATATTTGCGAATTGCACTATGGCATGACGTGGTGTAGGTCTGTTCTCATTGGCCTTGGGTGGGGTCCTCTCTGCTTCCTGGACACAAATGCTTGTTTCCTTTGCCAGATTAAGGAAGTTCTCAGCTACAATTTGTTCAAATATCTCTTCTAGACCTCTCTCTTTCTCCACCCCCTCCGGGATGCTGATGATTCTGACATTGGAACTTTTCATTGAGTCAGTAATTTCCCGTAATCTACATTCTTGAGATTGGATTTTTTTGAGGCATGTTTCTGTTTTAACTTTCTCTTCTACCATCCCATCCTCCAATTCACTAATTTGTTCTTCTGCCTTATTTACCGTGACCATCAGAGCATCTAGTTTTGACTGCATTTGATTCATAGCATTTTTATTTTCTGCCAGCCTCGCTCTCATTTCTGCCCTTAGGGATTCTATATTCTCATTAATATTTCCATTAATAGTTTTTTCAAGCCTACACATCATCTTGACCATTGTTACTCTGAACTCCATTTCCGACAATTTGGTTATATCCATATCCATCAGTTCTGTGGCAGAAGCCACAGACTCATTATCTTTTCTTTGCTGGGGGGGATTTCTCCTTCTCGTCATTCTGATGAGGAGAAGTTGTGGGGATGCCCAGGGCCAAAGTTATTGACCAGGACACAGGTAGTGTGCACTTCTTTTATAGTTACCATAGGGATGTTGGCTTCCTGATTTTTCAGCCTGCCTTCTGGGTGAGGGGCCTGCTGCCCTGATATTCAGGAATCCCTGTTTGGGTAGAGTTGCTCCATCCCCTGCGAGGGGAGATGGGGATGGGCACAATATGAGCTGGCATTTCCAGACTTTTGTTCTCTGGTGGCTTTCCCTGGTGGTTTTTCTGTGCCTCTTTTGAGAGTCAGAGCAGCAGTGGCCGTATCCTAGCCTCTGTCTCAGAGCTGAGAGATCGTAGTTCACTCTCCACTGAACTCTCTTGGCCACTTTAATTCTGTTTCTATCGGTGGGGCTAAAAACCCTGCAGTGACCTTGGATGTGTGCCCCACAGCCTGTGTCCCAGCCCTCACTTCCAGGGCCGCCACATCTCTGCCCTTTGTGCTTCTAACACTGCCTGCTGCCCCCAGTTCTTACGCGTGCTCCCGAGTTCCTGAGCTCCCGAGCTCCCTGTTTCAGTATGGTTTGCGTGCACTCTGGAGGGCCAGTTTGCAGTCTGGTCCCGCACACACTCCCGAGCTCTCAGTTTTGGTCTAGTTCGAGTGCGCGGTCTGGAGCTCCTGTTTTCAGTTTGGACACACGTGTTCCCAGGCTCACTGTCTCAATCCACTCTCTTGCAGGTGCCAGTCCGTGAGTCCAGCTCACTTTCCAGCACAAGGGGCTATTGCTTCTTGGTGCCCAAAATCGGAGGCTCCCTCCCCCTTCAGTTTATCTTCCTGTATCTGTGCTCGGATTCACAGCTCCCCGTTTCATACCTCAATACTCAGTGCTGGAGATGTTCGTTTGTAAAGATCCAGGTGTATCTTCCTGCATCTCAGGCCGATTCTGTGGGTGTTCAGGTTGGTCTGGTAGATATCCAGCTAGACTCGGACCAGCTGAAAAAGCATCTCCTACTCCTCCACCATCTTTTCTCCTCCTTCCAGAAAGTGGTCGCTTTTCTGTTCCTAGAGTTGCTGCTATTCTTTTCTTCATTCTCCAGTTGAGTTTGTAGGTGTTCAGAATGGTCTGATAGCTATCTAGCTGAATTCCTGGGACCAGATGAAATTTAAGCCTCCTGCTCCTCTGCCATCTTGGACTCCTCTCCATGGAATAATTTTAAACTTCCATTTTTGGGGACATCTGGGTGGCTCAGTTGGTTAAGCGTCTGTCTTTGGCTCAGGTCACGATCCCAGAATCCTGGGACTGAGTCCCTCGTCAGTGTCTCTGCTCTGCTTCTCCCTCTGCCCCTCCCCCACTATTTTATTCTCTCAATCTCTTTCTCTCATTCTCCTTCTTCCATTTTTTATGTTTTTATTTAAATTCCAGCTAGTTAACATACAGTGTAATATTAGTTTCAGGTGTACAATATAGCGATTCAACACTTCCAGACAACACCCAGTGCTCATCATAATAAGTGTATTCCTTAATCCCCATCACCTAGTTAACCCATTTCCCCACCTACTTCCTCTCCGTTAACCATCAGTTTGTTCTCTATAGTTAAAAGTCTGTTTCTTGGTTTGCCTCTCTTTTTCCCCTTTACTCTTTTCCATTATACAGATATACCACTTCTTCCATGTCCATTCATCAGTGAATGGACATTTGGACTGTTTCCATATTTTGCCTATTGTAGATAATGCTGCTATAAGTATTAGGGTGTATGTATCCCTTTGAATTTTTTTTTTTTTGTATTCTTTGGGTAAATACCTAGTAGTGCAATTGATTGATCATAGGGTAGTTCTATTTTAGCCTTTTGAGGAACATCCATACTGCTTTTCAGAGTGGCTGCACCAGTTTGCATTCCCACCAACAGTGCAAATGTGTTCCCCTTTCTCCACATCCTTGCCAACACTTGTTGTCTCTTGTGTTGATTTTATCCATTGTGGTAGGTGTGATGTGATATTTCATTATAGTTAAACTTCCATTTTAAAGATACAAGTACACTGGAACCCTCCATTGATTGGAATTTGAGACTAAAGAGTACAATATTAATGAGAATAGCATACACCTACTAGGATAGACAACATTATAAATGCTTTGCATATTTGATATTGTTTATTATCTCAAAAACATCTAAGAAATAGATATTATTATGAAACTAAGGGTTGACAATGTTAAGTAACTTGTCCATCATCATACACTTACACTATTACAAGGCAGATAGCTGATTCTGATGCTAATAGTCACACATCCTGTATGTTTGTATATATTTACTTTTCATTGAGATATTTTATAATGTAAATGAAAGAAAATATCATAATCATAAGTATAGCAAAATTACATTTTTTGTATATATGCATAACCCAACCCACTTCAAGCTAAAGAATATTTCCAAAACTTTAAAATTTCTCCCTGTTCCTTTTCATAGTCAATATTTCCCCATAAATGACCACAACACTGAGTGATGATAATGATGTATCACTTGTCATATGTGTTCTTGAACCTCGTATAAATGAAATCATATACTGTTTACTTCTTTGTTTTTCACTTCTACTGCAGAACAATATTTTGATATTCATCTATGCTTTTGCATATATCACTTTTTTCACTTATTTTTTTAATATCTCAATAGATGAATATACTATTGTATTTACTTATCTGTTCTGTTGAGACATTTGTGATTTTTCAGTTTGATGATATTATGAATGAAACTGTCATGACAATCTTAACACAAACCTTTTGTTGGGCATGTACTTTCATTTCCACTAGGTATATAATCTAAGAGTAGAATTTCTAGGTCATAGACTATGTGTATTAAGATTTAGTAGATACTGCCAAGTATTTTCCCAAAGTGGTTGTGCCAATTTTTACTCCCTCCAGAAATATATGAAATTTTCAGTTGTAAAGTCCAAACTTTTGATAAAAATTGTATACTTTTAAGATGTAAATGCCTATTTGATATACATATACATGTAGGAATAATGACTACAATAAAGCTAATTGACATATCTTCTTAAATAGCTACCTTGGGTGTGTGTGTGTGTGTGTGTGTGTGTGTGTGTGTGTGTGTGTGATAAAGGCACTTGAAACATACTGTCTTAGCAAATTTCCAGTATTCAATACAGTATTATTAACTATAGTCATCATGCTGTACATTAAGATCTCTAGCCTTATTCATTCTATATAGTTGCAGTTTTGTGTGCTTTGGCTAACATATCCTCCATTTTCCCCACCTCCCAGCCCTAATAAGCACCTTTTTACTCTCTGCTTCCATGTATTTAGCAAAATCCACACCATACTATATGTGTTGCAGAAAAATAAACTGATATCAGGAATTTCTGTAATGAAGTAACTTCCAGGTTGTGTTACTAGTGCATGGTACATTTTTTGTTTGTTTTGTTTTGTTTACCTTCATATGCACTCACAGGCCTGTATAGTTATTACTGGTGTTCAGATTATCTGATGTCTACAAATCTCATCAATCAAAAAAACGGCTTTTTCATTTGTGCTCATTGAACAAATATATTTGAGTACCTGTAGTAAGCCATAAGGATGGGTGCTGAAGTAAGCCAAACAGATGTGGTTTCTGTACTTAGGGAGTTCACAATTCTGAGGAGTAAGACAGACAAGTAATAGAATGAAGTGGAAATATCCACTGTTTTGCATAAGAATGGTTTCAACATAGATGTGGGGAAGTCATGGAAGGCTTTATGAAGGAAGAGATCTCTATCTTAAAAGAAGCCATAAAATTCATCACCCTTACTAGGATACATTTGAGTGTGAAAAGTGTATCATTAATAATTACACCAAGATAGTAAGCCAAAAATAGTATGATTAGAGGAAAAATGGAGCATATAGTTAACCTATTTATCTGTGTCTCAAGGATAACTTGGAGTTAACCAGATAAAATGGGAAAGTTTGGAGAAGCATGTTTCAGACAGAAGGACTAACATATGCGAAGACCAATATACAAGAAATAGTACACAGCAGTGGAAAACTACACATAATTTAGTATCGATAGAGTATAACGTTTAAGATAGAAAGTGATAAAAGATGAGGCTGAATGGATAAATATAGGTCAAATCACATAGGTCTATGTAATAAAAAGTCAGGAAAGTGTTTTAAACACATAACAAATCATCAAGTTTACATTTCAGGAAGGTCGCTTGAGTTGTAATACGGAGCACAAATCAGAAGGGAACAAAACTAAAGATTAGTATTTCAATTGGATTGCAACAATATTAGTGAAAAATGATGGACTACAAAAGTTATTCTAGTGTAGTTGAAGAGATATCAGTAGATTCAGGATACTTACATAGAACTGGTAGTATTTGGTTGTTATTTGCATATAGGGTTAGAAGGAGGAATAATGTATGACTAAGATTTGAGGCTTAATCAAATGCATGGATGTTGGTTTTCTTTCCATTTACTGGAATTGGAGGCAAAAAAGAAAGATTTTTGAAGAAAGATAATGAGTTCTGTTTGGGATATATGGAAGAGCCTGTTGATCCTTTGTCCTATATGCCCTCAGCCCACCTCTCAGTTTATTTAACACTGATTTAGATAGTTCCTATGCACACAGACACCTTCAAGTTCCTGTGTCTTTCAACTTCCCCATGGAGCTTTCATGCTCAGTCCACTCTGAGGGCAAATTGGAAGTGCTGGAGCATTTGGAAAACAACCACAGAGCCAGAATCTCTCAAAGAAAAGGATGCAAGTTTCCCATAAACTGCATGTGATCCACACATGAGAGAGTTGACAAAGGAGTGTCTTTGGTATGATTTTGAAGAGAATAACTGGAGGAGCAAGAAGATATTTGTGAAGGAAGCTGAAAATTGTTGTGCCAGATGTCTCTGGAAAGAGTTAAAAGCAAGTAACCAGAATGGGACAGTATTCACTCATTTCAAGGGAATTGCAGATGAGAAATCTCCAGTAATGGGTGGGTGGACTGCATGATTCTAAAGAACTAAAAGCCCTCATGAAAGTCAGCATGCATTAAGTCTGCCAGTCTCGGAGACTACATGAAAACAGATTATAACATTGTTAGGTAAGAATTTTACCACTCATAGGATCTCTTCAGTCTCTTCAAGAACCAACTCTGGAAGTGTAAAAAGCAGGGATAGCTACTAAAAAGGAAGGATTATAGGTAGTATGCAAAGATAAAAGTAGCCAAATTGCATATCCTTATCCCCATTGCAAGTGCTGAGCTTTCAGCAGTCCTGCTTTTTTTACTATTGTATGAGACTGAATGCTTTAATTATTGACTCAAAATTCTTTCACAACAGAAGCATGATTAAAAAGTCATGTTGCTGTCTCAAATATTCTGTCCAGCTGAATAAAATACAAGGATGATAAAAATAAAATTACCATATGATTATATCTCATCAGTAATACTTTTTCAATATACCACTTAAATGTATGTGTACTATTTTTTTTTTATAAATTCACTATTGAAAATGTACAAGAAGCTTGGGAAGATGGTGGAGTAGGAGGATCTTAAGCTCACCCCATCCCACATTTAGAACTAGATATCATTCACATTCTTGTAAAAAAGCCAGAGAGTGATCCAAAGACTGACAGAACAAACTCCACAAATAAATGTAGAGAAACAGAATGCAAGAGTTTGGGAAGAGCAAACTCAGCAGTCAGGAGCTGTCTGCAGGAGGGAAGGAGCTGTGGGCATAGAGAGGGGAAAGCACCAGGGAGCCCACCCAAGGAAGACAAATCCCCATAGTGACTGGCTTTGAAAACCATTCCCTGACGTTGTATAACCAGTGGGACATTGGGCCTGGAGCCTTAAAAGTCAGCTGACTCAGCACTGGGCCAACCAGGAGGTGAGGTATAGTGGGGTCTCCACCTTTAACGTGAGAGCAGCCTGTGAAAATGCAACATAGAAGCCAGTATCCACAATCCTTGGGGAAAATGGGAGGAAGATCTGTTTATTCTGATTTTGGAGCATGTTGGGGGACTTCCTCAGGAGCAAAGAAGATGGCAGAATCTATTTTCCTCTTTTGCCCTCCATCATAAACAGGGGATCACCTGTGGGAGGGCACTGCACATACACTTGCTACTTAACCTGCTAGCAGTGCACACTACCCTCTCATTCTCCTGAGGACCCACCCATTCCAAGCCCACTAGTCTTAGCCCTGGGCTCAGCACAAATTTTGTTAACCATGTTTTTGCATGCTTGCCCAGCCACCAGGCACACAGACACCACATGCCCCAATTTCCACCACCTCCTCTGCACACTGTGACCCAGTCACTCCTGTCAACTCTATGCATGGTGACCCTGCCTGCCTCTTCTGTATGCCTCATCCCCAGCCACCACCTCCTCCTCCATGCACCATACCCCTGGCCACCCCCACCTCCACTACTCCCTGGGCCCCTAATGACAACCATGCTTCAGGGATCCAGACTTGGACTAGCAGATTAGCTCAAATTTTGCTAACAACAACTCCAGAGCCCTGAAGTCATGCCCACTAATAGCAAGCCTACCTGGGTCTCATTAAAACCAGAGGCAAAAAACAATCCATAACAGCCAAAGAGTCAGTGCAGACCTCTTGATTGAAAGACAATGTGACTCAGAAACAATAGCAGGACACAAGCAACATACATGGTAGACTCCCTTGAAGTGCCAGATTATGGTGAACAAGGGATACCTCACTGCACTATAGGACACCTTCTTCATAAAGTCACTGCATTCATTGGCAGAAGACATAGCTGACTTTTCTAACACAGATGCAGAGAAGTAGACATAATGAGGAGACAAAGAAATATATCCAAAATGCAAGAACAGGACAAAATCACAGCAGGAGATGTAAGTGAAAAAGATATAAATAATATTCCTGATAGAGAATTTAAAGTAATAATTTTCAAGATACTCACTGGATTTCCAAAAATGGTGGAGGACATCAGTGAGACCCTTGAAAAGAGATTAAAAGAGAGAAAGAGAGAGAGAGAGAGAGAGAGAGATGAAGAACACAATAAATGAAATTAAAAATACAATTGGTGGAATAAATAGTGGGCTACAATAAGTAGAGCAACATATCAGTGACCTGGAGGATAGGGTAATGGAAAGCAATCAAGCTGGGCAGGTGAGAAAGAAACAAATACTGCCTAAAAAGAATAGAGTTAGAGAATTCAGTGACTCCATCAAGCATAATAATATTGGCTTAATAGATGTCCCAGAAGGAGAAGAGAGAAAGGAAGGCACAAAATCTATTTGAAGAAAAAAAAAGCTAAAACATCTCCAATCTGGTGAGGGAAACAGAGATTCAGATTCAGGAGGCACAGAGAGCCCCTAAAAAATTCAATCCAAGAATGCCCATACCAAGACACATAGTAATTGAAATGGGGAAAAAAGTGATAAAGAAAGAATTTTAAAGGTTGCAATGGAAAAGTAGGCAGTTACATACAAAGGAAACACCATAAGGTTAACAGCTGACTTTTCAGCAAAAATTTTGCAGGCCAAAAGGGAGTGGAATGATTTATTCAAAGTTCTGAGAGGGAAAAATATACTGCCAAAAATACTCTATCCACCAAGGTTAACATTCGAAATAGAAGAAGAGATAAAGAATTTCTCAAACAAAAGTTAAAAGAATTTATGACCACTAAACCAGCCATACAGGAAATGTTATCAGGAACTCTGTGAGTGGAAAATAAGAAAACTGTAAATAAGAATAAGAAAAATAGGGAGCACAAAAGCAAAATTAAAAATGTATTCTTGTGAAAAACAATCAAGAGTACAACAAAAAAATATGAAAAATATGTTACAAAATATCTGAAACTTGGAAGGGAGAGGAGCAAAGAATGAGTTTAATATTAAGCAACTATCAGCTTAATACAGACTACTATATGCAGAAAATGTTAGCTATAAACGAAATGGTAACCACAAATCAAAAAAGAGTAATATATTTGCAAAAAAGTAAAGAGTAAGGAATCCATATATATCACTAAAGGAAACCAGCAAACCATGAAAGAAAGAAACAGAAGAAAGGGGGATGTTAACAACCCACTGAAATCAATGGACATATCTAAAGAGAAAATCACGGAAAAATGACCTTGAATGACACACTGAAACACATGGATTTAACAGATATAGTTCCCTTGCCATGGAATACATATCTAGAAAAATGTTGCTATTGCCAATGTCAGAAATATTAATGCCCTAGCTCTCTTCTAGGATTTTTTTTATTTGAGGGAGAGAGGGAGAGAGTAGGGGGAGGGACAGAGGGAGAGAATCTTCAAGCAGACTCCCCATTCAGTGAGGACCATGACACAGGGTTTGACCTCATGACCCATGAGATCATGACCTGAGCCAAAACCAAGAGTGGTAAGTTTAATCAATTGAGCCACTCAGGTATCCCTCTTCTAGGTTTTCATGGTTTCAGGTCTCACATTTAGGTTTTTCCCATATTGAGTTTATTTGTGTTTATGGTGTAAAAAATTGGTCCAGTTTCATTCTTTTGCATGTAGCTGACCAGTTTTCCCAACACCATTTGTTGAAAAGACTGTCTTTTTCCCATTGGATATTCTTTCCTGCTTTCTCAAAGATTAATTCACCATATAATTATGGGGTTATTTCTCAGTTTTCTATTCTGTTCTTTTGATCTATGTGTCTGTTTTGTACTAATACCATACTGTTTTGATTACTACATCTTTGAAGTATAACTTGAAGTCTAGAATTGTGATACACTTAGCTTTGATTTGCTTATTTATTTTTTTATATAATAATTTTTTATTACATTATGTTAGTCACCATACAGTACATCCCTAGTTTTTGATGTAATGGTCCATGATTCATTACTTGCATATAACACCCAGTGCACCATGCAATATGTGCCCTCCTTAATACCCATCACCAGCCTATCCCATTCTCCCACCCCCTCCCCTCTGAAGCCCTCAGTTTGTTTCCCAGAGTCCATAGTCTTTCATGGTTCATTGACCCTTTCTTTTACCCCCCCCATTTCTTCTTCCCTTTCTTCTCCTAACTATATTCCTGGTTTCACTCATTTATGGAACATAAGAAGGTGATTTGCTCATTTAAAATTCCTTTAGCTATTCAGGTTCTTTTGTGGATCCATATAAATTTTAGGAATTTTTGTTCTAGCTATGTGATAGCTATTTGTGATAGAGATTGCACTAAATGTGCTGATTGCTTTGGGTAGTATAGACATTTTAACAATATTTGTTCTTCAAATCCATTAGTATGGAATGTCTTTCCATTTCTTCATGTCACCTTCAAATTCTTCCATCAATCTTTTATACTTTTCAGAGTACAATTGATATATATAGACAATGGAATATAATTAATCCATAGAAGAGAATGAGATATTACCATTTGCAATAACACAGATTGATCTACAAGGCATTATCCTAAGTGAAATAAGTTAGATAGAGAAACACAAATATTATATGATTTCACTTAAAAGAGTATTCTAAAAAAATAAGATCAAAGAAATAAAAATAAGCAAACAAATAAACAAAAAAACAGACTCTTCAATACAGAGAATAAATTGGTTGTTGCCAGAGGGATGAGTGAGGGGATGGGTTAAATAGATAAAAGGGATTAAGAGTTACAAGCTTCTGGTTATAAAATAAATAAGTCACAGAGATGAAAAATACAGCATAGGGAATATAGTCAATAATATTGTAATAAAATTGGGTGGTGACAGATGGTGACTGCACTTATCATGGTGAGCATTCAATATTGTATAAGAGTTGTTGAATCAATATGTTGTACACCTGAAAGCATTATAACATTTTATGCTAATTATATTTCTATAAAAATTTATTAGGGATATCTAACTTGTCCTTTTTTATTATTTCAGTATGTACAGCTCTATCTCATTCCTTTGATTGCTGTATATTATATAATTGTGATATAATTAATGTAACTACTTCTTTAATGGTGAAAATTAAAGTTTTATCTGTTTACTACTACAAATGCTGCTGTAAACATATAAAAAATTGTCTCTTTCACTCTCTCATATACACATTATACACATATACACACAATATATATATCCTTGTTTTTGTCAATCTGTGAAGTAGGATAAATTTTTAGAAGCAGAATTATTTAATAAAATGGCAAGCACATTTTATATTTTATAGACACTTCTATATTACTCTCTGAAAAAGATTTTACCTATCCACATTTTTGAGATTTTAAAATATATCCACAAATTCTTTGCTACTCCTCCCCTCAAAAGGAAGGAGTTTTATTTTACACCAGTGAGTGTGGGCTATACTTAGTAACTCTTCCTTCAAATAAAGTGTGACAAAAGTGAGGATGTGGGACTTCTGAGACTATACAGTAAAAAGCATTGGGTTTTTCTCCTCTTCTCATGTCACTCTTCTTGGGGAAAGTCAGCTGTCATTTTATCAGAATACTTAATGAAATTTATGGAGAGGTCCATGTTGTGAGTAAATTGGGTCTCACGCCAATAGTTAGCAAGGAACTGAGATTATCAGCCATGTGAGTGACCAATCTTGGAAGTGAATCCACCAGGAGACCTAGACAATGTCTTCACTGCAATCTTCTGAAAAACCTCAAGCCAGATCCACCCATCTAAGTCACTCCTGATTTTCCAACCCACAAAACCTGAGAGAACAAATGTGTATTGTTTTAAGATGCAAACTTTTTAGGAAATATTTTACACAGGAACCAATAATTAATCATTAATAATCATATTTTCAACAATAGTATGTAATGTATTTTTTTTCCTTATACCTTGGAAAATATCAATCCTTCATTTATCACTGTTGTAAATTTAATAAGAAAAATGAATTTAAATGAACATGACTCTTGCCCATATTTCCAACCTCTAATTATTGGGGTGTCTAATGCTTGATTTTTGAAGTAATTCTCTTCTTTACATTCACTTCCTTAGGAATTTATTTGATCTCATGGCTTGAAAATTTAATTACATTCTTATAAATCTCAAATTTATATCTCTAGTCCTAACATCACTTATTCAACTGCCTACTCAATGCCTCTACTTGGAGGTCTAATATGTCTAAAATATTCTGACTAAACAAAATTTCTGACCTTCCCTTGTATACACATATATCTGTATATATCTGATACACCTGTAGTTTTCTGTGTCTCAGTAAATGGCAACTCTATGAAGTTACTTAAGCTAAAAATCTTGGAGTTACCCTTGTTTTTTCATTGGCAAATCTTGGGTATACCTTCAGAAGATATTAAAAAACCAACTACTTTCTATCACTTCCTCTTCCATTTTCTTTGTCCAAGCTACTACTATCCTAAATAGTTTCCCTTTCACCCTTGCTCCCTAGAATTTATACCCTACATAACTAGCAATGTTGATCTTTCAAAACACATCATGTCCATTTTCTGCTGAAAATCCTCTAATATCTTCCCATTCTATCCAGAATAAAAACCAGTCCTATAATGACCTACACATGCTTTCTCTAATTTTGTCTCCTACTATGAGCCACCTAGCTTGCTTCACTCAGCCACACTGGCCACATAGTGGTTACTGCAAGCTGCCATGCAAGTTTCTGCCTCAGGACCATTTGATGAAGTTATCTCTTTCTTAATAATCTATAAGTACACCTGTATTTAAAAATCTTTGCCATCAAATTCTCTCAATTCTTGTATAACAAATGCGACTGGTCTTGCACATTCTATTAGAATTCTTTTTTTAAAAAATGTAAATATTGTATATACATGTATGTCAATCTTATTTGATTGATATACATACAAATATATCAATCTTATTTCGAGTAGAAATAAAAATATTTTATGTAGATAATGTTAATTGGAACAAAATATTTCATAATTTTCAAACTTAATGTATGGCGTTCTAACTGGTGTAAGGTTGTATCTCATTGTGGTTTTGATTTGTATTTTCCTGATGGCAAGTGATGTGGAGCATTTTTTCATGTGTTGGTTAGCCATTTGTATGTCTTCTTTGGAGAAGTGTCTGTCCATGCCTTCTGCCCATTTCTTGACTGGGTTGTTTTTGAGTGTAGAGTTTGAGAAGTTCTTTATAGATATTGGATACCAGCCCTTTATCTGGAATGTCATTTGCAAATATTTTCTTCCATCTGTGGGCTGCCTTTTAGTTTTGTTGAGTGTTTCCTTTGCTGTGCAGAAGCTTTTGATCTTGATGAAGTCCCAGACGTTCATTTTTCCTTTTGTTTCCCTTTCCTTTAGAGACATGTCTTTTGAAGAAGTTGCTGTGTCCGAGGTCAAAGAGGTTACTGCCTGTGTTTCCTCTAGGACTTTGATGGATTCCTATCTCATATTTAGGTCTTTCATCCATTTTGAGTTTATCTTTGTGTATGGTGTCAGGGGATGGTCCAGTTTCATTCTTCTGAATGTGGCTGTCCAATTTGCCCAGCACTATTTATTGAAGAGACTGTCTTTTTCCCATTGGATATTCTTTCCTGCTTTGTCAAAAATTAGTTGACCATACAGCTGAGGGTCCATTTCTGGACTCTCTATTCTGTTTCATTGATCTATGGGTCTGTTTTGAAGCATTTCTTAAAAAAATACAAAATTGCATTTTATAATTAAAACTCAGAATGAAAGACATTGAAGTGCCCTTTTAAAAACAGCTTTATTGATTGGGGCACCTGGGTGGCTCAGTCATTAAGTGTCTGCCTTTGGCTCAGGGCGTGATCCCGGAATAGTGGGATTGGGCCCTGCATCAGGCTCCTGCACTGGGAGCCTGCTTCTTCCTCTCCCACTCCCCCTGCTTGTGTTCCCTCTCTCTGTCAAATAAATAAATAAAATCTTTTAAAAAACAGCTTTATTGAGGTATAACTTACATATAATAAACTATATATATTTAAAATGTACACTTTGATCATTCTAAAATATTTATACCCACGAAAACATCATGGCAATTAAGATAATAAATACATCCTTAACCTAGACATGTATTCTAGCACCCCTTGTAATCCCAATCTTCATTTCCTCTCTGTTCCCTCCCTCAGGCAACCACTGATTTTTACTTTGTCACTATAATCTAGTTTGCATTTTCTAAATTTTCATATAAATAAAATCATAATGTATACACTGTTTTTGTATGTTTTCTTTCACTTACATTGACTACTTTGAGAATCAATTTTTGTTGTACATATCATAGTTATTTTTTTTTTCTTATTGCATAGAAGTACCCCATTGTATGGATATGCCATAATTTGATTACTTAATCACTGTTTGACGAGATTTGTGCTGTGTACAGTTTAGGGCTACAATGATAAAGGTGCTATGAAGAGTCACATGAATTTTTAATTTATATATACTTTTATTTCTCTAGAGTAAATATCCGGGAGTGGTTCATATAGCAAATGTGTGGATGATTTTTAAGACCAAAAGTGGTAGTTTTATTTTAAATTCCTATCAGCAACATGTAATTTCCAGTTATGCCACATCTTCACCAACCCTTAGGGTAGTCATGTTTTTAATTTTAGCAAGTGTACTAGATGTGTAGTATTACCTGCACAATGACCTCTGATGTGCATCTTTTTTATGTGTTTATTTGCTGAGTATATCTTATTTGAAGAAGTGTCTATTCAAATGTTCTTCTCCTCCCTTACTTTTATATATCTTATATTTTTATATATTCTGAAGAACAGAGTTTTATCAGATATGTGATTTGAAAATACCTTTCCCAGTATGTAGCTTGTCTTTTCCTTCTTTTTATAGTACTTTTGAAGAGCAGAGTTCTTAATTTTTATGAAGCCAAATTTATTAATTTTTATTTTTATGGATCATGCTTTTGTGGATATATCTAAAAACTATTTCCCTAACTGAAGGTAAAAAAAAAAATTCTCCTATGCTCTCTTCTAGGAGTTTTATAATTTTATGGTTTTTTATATTTTTTATTTTATTTTTTTTCTTTTTGTTTTTCCACAGAGATTTTTTTTTAATTTTTATATTATGTTAGTCACCATACAGTACATCCCTAGTCTTTGATGTAAAGTTCCATGATTCATTACTTGCATATAACACCCAGTGCACCATGCAACACCTGCCCTCCATAATACCCATCATCAGCGTATCCTATTTCCCACTCCCCCTCCCCTGTGAAGCCCTCAGTTTGTTTCCCAGAGTCCATAGTCCCTCATGATTCATTCCCCTTTCTGTTTACCCCCCCTTTCTTCTTCCCTTCCTTCTCCTACCATCTTCCTTCTTCTTAGGTCCATAAATGAATGAAACCATATGGTAATATTCTTTCTCTCCTTGACTTATTTCGCTTAGCATTATCTCCTCCAGTCCCATCCATGTTGCAGCAAATGTTGAGAAATTGTTCTTTTTGATAGCTGAGTAATATTCCATTGTATATATGGACCACATCTTCTTAATCCAGTCATCTGTTGAAGGGCATCATGGCTCCTACCAAGATTTAGCTATTGTGGACAAAGCTGCTATGAACATTGGGGTGCATATGGCCCTTCTCTTCACTACGTCTGTATCTTTGGGGTAAATATACAGTAATACAATTGCTGGATTGTAGGGTAGCTCCATTTTTAACTTTTGAAGGGACCTCTCCACTGTTTTCCAGAGTGGCTGTACCAACTTGCATTCCCACCAACAATGTGGGAGGGATCCCCTTCTCCACATCCTCTCCAACAATTTTTGTTTCCTGCCTTTTCAATTTTTGTCATTCTAACTGACATAAGGTGGTATCTCAGTGTGGTTTTGATTTGAATTTCTCTTATGGCTAATGATTTTGAACGTTTTTTCATGTGTCTGTTAGCCACTTGTATGTCTTCATTGGAAAACTGTCTGTTCATATCTTTTGCCCATTTTATGATTTGATTACTTGTTTCTTGGGTATTGAGTTTGAGAAGCTCTTTGTAGAACTTGGATACAAGTCTTTTATTTGTAGTGTCATTTGCAAATATCTTCTTCCATTCCGTGGGCTGCCTTTTAGTTTTTTTGACTGTTTCCTTGGCTGTGCAGAAGATTTTTATCTTGATGAAGTACCACAAGTTCATTTTTTCTTTGTTTCTCTTGACATTGGAGATGTGTCCTAAAAAAAGTTGCTGTGGCTGTTGTCATAGAGGTTGCAGCCTATGTTCTCCTCTAAGATTTTGATAGATTCCTGTCTCACATCGGTGTCTTTCATCCATTTGGAGTTTATCTTTTTGTATGGTGTGAGAGAGTGGTCAAGTTTCATTCTTTAGCATGTAGCTGTCCAATTTTCCCAGCACCATTTATTGAAGAGACTGTCTTTTCTCCACTGGATGTTTTTTCCTGCTTTGTCAAAGATTAGTTGCCCAAAGAGCCGAGGTCCATTTCTGGGTTCTCTATTCTGTTCCATCGGTCTATGTGTCTGTTTTTGTGCCAGTACTATGCTGTCTTTCTGATCACAGCTTTGTAGTACAGGTTGAAGTCTGGCAATGTGATGCCACCAGCTTTGTTTTTTCTTTTCAACAATTCCTTGGTAATTCAGGGCCTTTTCTGGTTCCACACAAATTTAAGGGCTGTTTGTTCCAGTTCTTTGAAAAATGTCATTGGTATTTTGATCAGGATGGCATTGAAAGTGTAGATTGCTCCAGGTAGCATGGACATTTAACTATGTTAATTCTTCCGATCCACGAGCATGGAATATTTTTCCATCTTTTTGTGTCTTCTTCAATGTCTTTCAAGAGTGATTTGTAGTTTCTAGAATATAGATCCTTTACATCTCTGGTTAAGTTAATTCCAAGATAACGTATGATTTTTGGTGCTATTGTAAATGGGATGGATTCCCTAATTTCTCTTTCTTCAGTCTCATTGTTCATGTATAGAAATGCAACTGATTTCTGAGCATTGATTTTGTATCCCGCCACATTTCTGAATTGCTCTATAACTTCTAGTAGTTTGGGGGTAGATTCTTGTTTGTCTGATATATGTATGGCTACTCCAGCTTTCTTTTTATGTCCATTAGCATGATAAATGTTTCTCCATCCCCTCACTTTCAATCTGGACTGTCTCTTTGTCCAAAATGATTCTCTTATAAACAGCATATTGATCAGTCTTTGTTTTTTATCTTTTCTGATACTCTATGTCTTTTGGAGCATTAGTCCATTTAAATTCAGAGTAATTATTGAATGATATGAACTTAGTGCCATTGTATTACTTGTAAAATCACTATTTCTGTATATTGTCTCTGTTTCTCTCTGGTCTTTGTTATTTTTGGACTCTCTCCAATATTAAAGATCCCCTTTAAAATTTTGCAGGGCTAGTTTAGTGTTCTCGACTTTCTTTAGTTCTTATTTGTCCTCGAAACTCTTTATCTCTCCTTCTATTATGAATGACAGCCCTGCTGGATAAAGTATTCTGGGATGCATATTGTTTTCCCATTTATCTCATTGACTTTATCATGCCAGTCCTTTCTGGCCTGCTAGGTCTCTGTGGACAGGTCTGCTGCCAGCCTTATGTTTCTACTCTTGTAGGTTAAGGATCTCTTGTCCTGAACTGCTTTCATGATATTCTCTTTATCTCTGAAGTTTTCAAGTTTCACTATTATATGTCAGGGTGTTGACGTACTTTTATTGATTTTAAGGAGGTTCTATGCTCCTCCTGGATTGAATGACTGTTTCCTTCCCCAGATTATGGATGTTCTCAGCTATAATCTGTCCAAATAAACCTTCTGCCTCTCTCTCTATTCTTTCCTCATCTTCTGGGACCCCTATTATTCAAATATTATTGTGCTTTGTGATAGGGTTGATTTCTTGAGTCTCCCTTCATGATCCAGTAGTTGTTTCTCTCATTTTCAGCTTCCTACTTCCATCATTTTGTCTTCTATATCACTGACTCTCTCTTCTGCCTCATTTATCCTGGCAGTTAGAACCTTTTTTTTTAACTGCATCTCAGTAATAGCTTTTTAAATTCTACTTTTTAATTCTAATTAATTTCAAATTTAATTTAATTTTAATAGCATAACTGAATTTTAATTTCATTTTAGTTATTTTATTTCTACAGTAAGGGATTTCTCTAGTGTCGTCTATGCTTTTTTCAATCCCAACTAGTATCTTTATAATCATTGTTTTGAATTCTAGTTCCAACATCTTACTTATACCCATATTAATTAAATCAATGGAAGAGAATACTACCTCCTGTTCTTACTTTGTGGTGAATTTTTCCTTCTAGTCATTGTAACCAAAAAAGGAAGGAGGAAAGGAAAAAAAAAAGAAGCAGACAAAAACACCAATAACAAAAGCAACAACAACAACAATTTCAGGATGTGTTTCTGGTGTATGCTGTGTACACTCTGCTGTTGTGCTTTGGCTACTCTTTACCACTTGTCCTTCCTCTACAGAGTTCCTCCTTGTTTGTAGTGGGGAGTTTTTGGACCTCTAAGTAGGTGTGTTTGATTTGTTTGTGAAGTTAAGCCTCACATCTGCCAGTTCTCTCACTCCAACTGTCCAAATTGTTTCCTTAATCCTCTGATCTCTTCCTAGTTGTTCAAAATAGTTGAATGCTTATCAGGCTATATTCAAAGAATGAGATAAGTTCTTTGAATACAGGCCCCCTACTTCTCCACCATTTTAACTCCTCCCTAACTCTTCTTTATCCATTCATTTATCTATGGACATTGGCTGCTTCCATAATTTAGCTATTGTAAATAATGGTACACTAAACGTATTGGTGCATGTATCTTTTCAAATTAGTATTTTTTGTATTCTTTCAGTAAATACCCAGTAGTTTAAATACTGGATCATAGGGTAGTTCTATTTTTCAATTTTTTGAGGAAACTTTATACTGTAATTCACAGTGGCTGCACCAGTTTGCTTTTCCACCAACAGAGCAATAGGGTTCATATTACTCCACATTCTCTCTAACATCTGTTGTTTCTTGTGTTTTTCATTTTAGCCATTCTGATGGGTATGAGGTGATATCTCATTATGGTTTTGATTTGTGTTTCCCTGATGATGAGTTATGTTAATCGTCTTTTCATCTATCTGTTGCACACCTGTATGTCTTGTTTGGAGAAATGTCTGTTCATGTGTTCTGCCCATTTTTAACTAGATCATTTGTTATTTTTGGTGTTGAGTTGTATAATTACTTTATATATTTTGGATACTAACCCTTTATCAGATATGTCATTTGCAATTATCTACTCCTATTCAGTTATTTCTCTTTTAGTTTTGTTGATAGTTTCCTTTTCTGTCCAGAAACTTTTTACTTTGATGTAGTTCCATTAGTTTATTTTTGCTTCTGTTTCCCTTTCCTCAGGAGACAGCTAGAAAAAAGTTGCTATGACTGATGTGAGAGAAATTACTGTCTGTGCTCTCCTCTAGGATTTTTATTGTTTCAGATTTCACATTAAGGTCCTTCATCCATTTTGAGTTTATTTTTGTGTATGATGAAAAAAATTGGTGAACTTTTACTTTTTTTACATGTAGCTGTCCAGTTTTCCCACACTATTTGCTGAAAAGCCTTTTTTCCCATTGCATATTCTTTCCTACTCTGTTGCCAGTTAATTGACCAAATAATTGTGGGCTTATTTATGGACTTTCTATTCTGTTCCATTGATCTACCTGTCTATATTTGTGGCAGAACTATACTAATTTTAATAATACAGCTTTGTAGTGTATCTTGAAATCTGGAATTGTGATACCTTCAGCTTTTTTTTTTCCTTTTTCAAGATCGCTTTAGCTGTTCTGGTTCTATACAAATTTTAGGATTCTTTGTTCTATTTCTGTGAAAAATATTGTATGTATTTTGATAGGAATCACATTAAATATGTAGATTGCTTTGAGTATTATGAATTTTTTCACAATATTTTATCTTCAAACCCATGAGTATCAAATATCCTTCCATTTGCTTGCTTCATTTTCAATTTCTTTTTCTTTTTCTTTATTTTAAAAATTTTTAAAAAATTTTATTTATTTATTTGACAGAGACAGGCAGCGAGAGAGAGAACACAAGCAGGGGGAGTGGGAGAGGAAGAAGCAGGCTCCTAGTGGAGGAGCCTGATGTGGGACTCGATTCCAGAACGCTGGGATCGCGCCCTGAGCCAAAGGCAGATGCTTAACGACTGCGCCACCCAGGAGCCCCCATCTTCAATTTCTTTAATCAGAGTTTTTTTCCCCCCAGAGCACAGGTCTTTCTCTTCCTTGGTTGAGTTTATTTCTAGCTATATTATTATTTTGGGTGAAATTATAAATGGGATTATTTTCTTAATTTCTTTCTGCTGCTTCATTATTACTGTACAGGAATGTGACAGATTTCTGTACATAGATTTTGTGTCCTGTGACTTTAGTTTTTGATGGAGTCTTAGGATTTCCTATATATATATTTTTTCATGTCATCTGTAAATAAAGAAAACTGTACTTCTTCTTTAACAATTTAGTCACCTTTTATTGCTTTCTCATCTCATTGCATGTTTAGGACTTCCAGTATTGTGTTGAATGAAAATGATGAGAATGGACATCCTTCTTTTGTTACAGAACTTAAGGGGGAGCTGTCAGGTTTTCCCCACTGAAGATGTTGTTAGTTGTGGATTTTTCATATATGAACTTAATTATGTTGAGGTATGTTTGATCTAAACCTACCTTGTTAACAGTTTTTATTGTGAATGCATGATGTACTTTGTCTAATGCTTTTTCTGCATCTATTGAAATGAAACTATGTTTTTTATCCTTATTTCTATTGATGTGATATAAAACACTAAGTGATTTGCAAATACTAAACCACACTGCATCCCTGGAGTAAATCCCACTTGATCATGATGAATAATTCTGGGGCACCTGGCTGGCTTAGTTGGTAGAGCACGTGACTCTTGATAATGATGAATGATGTTAATATATTGTTGGGTTTGCTTTAATATTTTTTTCAGTAAAGCAAAATGTGTATTTTACTTATTTCAATAATTGTAATAATATATAAAATAATGTAACTATGATGAAAAAAATCACAAGATCTTAGTGAAGGACATACAAGTCTTTTTTTTTTATGTTCACTGTATAGTACATTAGTTTTTGATGTAGTGTTCAATGATTCATTAGTTACATATAACACCCTGTGCTCATCACAACACATGCCCTCCTTAATACCCATTCCCCTGTTACCACATCCCTTCTCCCCACTCCCCTCTGAAACCCTCAGTTTGTTTGGTGGGGTCCATTGTCTCTCAAGGTTCCTCTCCCCCTCTGATTTCTCCCCCTTCAGATTTCCCTCCCTTCCCCTATGGTCCTCCATGCTACTGCAGTGTTCCACATATGGGTGAAACCATATGATAACTGTCTTTCTCTGCTTGACTTACTTCACTTAGCATAATCCCCTCCAGTTCCATCCATTTCGATGTAAATTGTGGGTATTCATTCTTTCACATGGCTGAATAATATTCCATTGTATATATGCACCACATCTTCTCTATCCATTTATCTGTTGAAGGGAATCCTGGCTCCTTCCACAGTTTGGCTATTGTGGACATTGCTGTTATGAACACTGGGGTGCATGTGCTCCTTCTTTCACTACATCTGTATCTTTGGACTAAATACCTAGTGATGCAATTGCTGGATCATAGGGTATCTCTTTTTGGAACATCTTGAGGAACATCCATACTGTTTTCCAGAGTGGCTGTGCCAACTTGCATTCCCACCAACAGTGTAAGAGGGTTCCCCTTTTTCCACATCCTTGCCAGCATTTTTTGTTTCCTGCCTTGTTAATTTTTGCCATTCTAACTGGTGTAAGGTGGTATCTCATTGTGGTTTTGATTTGTATTTCCCTGATGGCTAGTGAAGTTGAGCATTTTTTCATGTGTCTGTTAGCCATTCATATGTCTTCTTTGGAAAAGTGTCTGATCATGATTTCTGCCCATTTCTTGACTGGGTTATTTGTTTTTTGAGTGTTGAGTTTGAGAAGTTCTTTATAGATTTTGGATATCAGCCCTTTATTCGTAATGTCATTTGCAAAAATCTTCTCCCATTCCATGGGTTGCCTCTTAGTTTTGTCCACTGTTTCCTTTGCTGTGCAAAAGTTTTGGTCTTGATAAAGTCCCAAAAGTTCATTTTTGCTTTTGTTTCCCTTTCCTTTAGAGACATTTCATGAAAAAAGTTGCTGTGGCCAGTTGAAGAGGTTACTGTCTATGGTCTTCTCTAGGATTTTGATGTATTCCTGTCTCACATTGAGGTCTTTCATCCACTTTGAGTTTATCTTTATTTGTGGTGTAAGAGAATGGTCCAGTTTCATTCTTCTATATGTAGCTGTCCAATTTTCCCAGCACCACTTATTGAAGAGACTATACTTTGGTAATTTTTAAAGAATTTTTACATATAGAGATATTGCCCTGTAGTTCTCTTCTTTTGGTGGTGGTTTGGTTTTGGTATCAGGGTGGTACTGGCTTTTCAGAATGAATTTGGAATTTTCCTTCCTATTTCAATTATTTTGCAATAGTTAGAGAAGTATATGTACTAGCTCTTCTTTAAGAGTTTTTTTTTAAAGATTTTATTTATTTATTTGACAGAGATAGAGACAGCCAGCGAGAAAGGGAACACAAGCAGGGAGTGGGAGAGGAAGAAGACGGCTCACAGCAGAGGAGCCTGATGTGGGGCTCGATCCCATAACGCCGGGATCACGCCCTGAGCTGAAGGCAGACGCTTAACCCCTGTGCCACCCAGGAGCCCCATAAGTGTTTGATAGAATTCACTTGCAAAACCACGTAGTCCTGGACTTTGGTTTGTTGGGAGTTTTTGATTACTGATTTAATTTTATTTCTGGTAATTGGTCTTCATAATTCCTATTTCCTCCTGATTTGGTTTTGGTTTGTTATAGGATTCAAGGAATTTATCCATTACTTCCAGGTTGTCCAATTTGTTTATATATATATATATAATATTTATATTAAATTATATAACACTTATATATTATATGTAAATATCATATTTATATATTTTATTATTATATAATATATATAATATATTATATTTTATTATATAAATGAATATATTTATATATTACCTCAGTTTGCCTCTCACAGTCCATAGTCTCTCATGTTTCATTCCCCCTTCTGATTACCCCCCTTTTCTTTATCCCTTTCTTCCCCTACCGATCCTCCT